>NW_024424341.1:1917747-1962301 GCF_017311325.1 Ursus maritimus | reverse complement strand
GCCCCAGCCAGCTGGTGCCCAGGGAAGGCCCACCCCTTGAGCGAGAGAGTCATGGCTTCCACCCCGCCAGCTTGGAGGCCGGAGGGAGAAACAGGCAGGGGTGATGGGAACGGGATGGGAAGTGGGGCCCTCTCGCTGCAGGAGCACGTCGCCGAGTCTCCACTCTGTAAGGTTCCATGTAGTTGGTGTGACGGAGCTCCTGAACGCATGCTCCAGGGGGTTTCGAAGAGCAGTTTAGACCATTCGTGGTTTTCTCCAAAACTAGGTCTGCGTGAAGTGGGAATCGGCCGTATTAACCAGGACTCAGTTGTAAGCAACAGTCACCACTCAAATCAGTTCAAGAAAAAAAGACTGTGTTGGCTGTCATTCTGTGGGTCACCGGCAGGCACAGCCAGATCCAGGGTTCAGATATGTCAGAGCTTTCTCCCTCTCGGCTCTGCTGCCCTCTGTGTGTGCACCTCCTTTTCCAGCAGGTTCCCTGCATGGGGTCCTGGGGTCGGAAAGACCAGCAGGTCTGTGCTCATGTAATCCTTGCAGTTCTCAATGTGGAGGGAAGGAGAGAGCATTGCTCCCAGCTGCCATGTTGGAATGATCTGGAAAGGCTCTGAGTGGCCAGACTGGGTCATGTGTGCACCTCCAGCGTGAGGCAGGGGGTGGAGGACCATGGGGCATGGAGTGGGGGAGGGACGGTGCCTGCTGGGGGACACGGCACGCGAACCCTGCCCGCCGCATAGAGGCTCATGTCCTCGCGCGTGTGCTGAACGCGGGCGTGCCTCGGCCCGCTGGCTCCTCCTGAGACATGTTCACATGACGTCCTCAGGTTCATCCCCACCGTAGCAGGTACCAGACCTTTCTGTGGCTGAGTGCTCCGCGCACGATGGGCCGCGCTGGTGGACCCACTCCCCCGGGGCGGGTGTCCGGGTCGTTTGCGCCCTTGTGATGAATTCTGCTGCCGTGCACATTCACGTACAGAATCCTGCGCGGACATGGTTCCCGTTCTCTCGGGGGTCCACCCGGGAGCGGAGGCGCTGGGCCGCGCGGCAGTCCTAGTTTACCTTTCTGGGGACCCGCCGTGCTGTTTGCCGCAGCGGCTGCCCTGTGTTACGTGCCCAGCGGCAGCGCGGGGGGGCTCTGCTTTCTTCCTGTCCTCGCGGCCCTGGTCATCGGTCTGCTTCTCATGGCGCCCGTGGGCATGAGGGGGCGTCTGCCCGATGGCGTGTGGGCCGTGGGCACATCTTCTGCGGGGAACCGTCTGCAGTCTGGGTTTCTCACATTTATGTTCTCTGCCCCGTCAGCTACGCTTCTCTGTTGGAGTCCTGCTTCTCAGCGTCGTCAGGGCCGGGGGGGGGGGGGAAGGGGGGTGCGCCTGGGCCAGGGTTTGGGGAGGCAGGGAGGGAGCGACCCCTTCCGGAGCCAGCCGTGAAGCTGCACAGCGATAACCCGCGCGGCTCCGAGCCCTCGACCCCATGGTGCTGTCCTCGGGGAGCTGTGGGCCAGCCTGGGGACAGACCTGAGTCTGCAGTCGTCACCAGGGAGACGCGGTCCCTCGCGCCCTGAGGCCCTGTTGAGCTCATCTGCTAGAGGTGTTGTCTCAGGGCCTCCCCAGCGTGGGTCCCTCGAGGGAGGAGAGCGCAGCTGCTCAGGACCCTGATCCCTTCCTGCCCTCGGCTGCCCCCCAAGCACCCAGCAGGTGCAAGCGAGTCGGGGAGGCCTCTCCCGTCTCACCTCAGCCTCGCCCCTGGAGCCCCCAGTGGTGCGCAGATGTTAGCGTCCCCGCTCTGCCCCCTGGGCCTCCCGCTGCGGTCGATGGGAACGCCGGCTCCTTGCGGCTGGTGAGAGGCCGCGTGTGTGGACACGGTCACGTGGGCTGGCGATGGGGTGAATGGTGCCCCCGATTCACATCCCTCCAGAGCCTCAGAAGGGAGGCTCATGTGCTCATTCACACCGTGACTCCTTTACCCCCCGCTGGTGCTCTCAGCCCTCATGCCCCGCTCCCAGGTCCCACGGCCGCCTGGCCCTGACCCTTTTGGCTCGGGCAGATTCATCACGTCCTCCCTCGGCTTTGAAAGCCGCCGTGAGCAGGAATTTTCCTGGGGCAACAAGGAAAGTTGAAATAAGGCAGTTTCCCTCCCTGTCCTGCTGGTACTTGGTCCAGCGTGATCGCGCAGTCCTGGCTCACAGCCCACTGGCCCATCCCCCTTCTTCCCAGGCGCGCAGCGGTCCCTGCGGCCGGGTACCCGCATGCCGGGCACAAGCCAGTGGAGCGGGAGCCGGCGTCCCCTCCGGGCCCACGGCATCACATGCATGGCAGCCTTGGGAGCCAGCATTGAGGCTCCCGGGCACTTGGGTCCCACATCCCCACCTGGAAAGGAGCCGTGGTCCACTAGGAACACCTATGTATTTAAAAAAATTAATCGTGGTAAAACATGTGTGACGTGAACTTTACCGTCGGAACTGTTTTTAAGTGGACGTTTGGTAGCATTAAGTACATTCATAATGTTGTACGCCCATCCCCCATCTCCAGAACTTTCTCGTCTTCCCAGACCGCAGCTGCGGTCACAGGGAAATAGCAATCCCACTGCCCCCGCAACCTCCTCCCCGTCTCTGTGGATCTGACTCCTGTGGGGGCCTCGTGTGAGCGAATCCTGCGGTGTTTGTCCTGTCGTGACGGGCTGGCTGCCCTGCATGTGGTGCCCTCCGGGTCCATGCGTGCTGTGGCAGGTGTCACCGTGGCCTTCCTGTGGTCTGCATGGACCCCCCTCAGTTCGCCCATCAGTGGACACTCAGGTTGCTCCCGCCCTGTGGCCACTGCGAACATGGGTGTGTCGTCTTATTTTTACTTTGTATTGGAGACAATTTCCAAGACCTACAAAAGTGGAGAGAAGTGTCGGTGACACCGTGGGCCGCTCACCTGGCTTGAGCCCTTAGGAGCTTATGACTCCTCTTGTTCGCCTGACCCCTGACCCAGCCTGTACCCCGGGGTCGCTTTTGGAGCAAATTCCAGGCATCCTGCCATCTCTTCTCTAAAGACAAAAAAAAACACATCATCCCACCTGAGCCAGTAGCACCAACACCTGATACCGCTGAACAATCCAGCCAAGCCTCCCCCTGTTGTCACGGGCTGCTAGGTCTCTTGGGTCTTGCTGGAGGTGCCCCCTCCGTCCCTGCCTCCCACCGCCTCCTCTCCTGGCGGTGGGTTTGTCGAGCCCACCAAGCTGGTCTGTAGAATTTTCCGCAGTCTGGGATTGGCTGAGTGCACACAGGGTGGCCTTAACCTGCGGCTCTGTCCCGTGGGTTCCCTGAAACGGGCAGTTAGACCAGGAGGCTTTACCAGATTGCGATTCTGTGTGCTTGTTTCCACAAGGACACATCCGTCTTGGTGCGGTCGGCTGTGGCCGCGGCCTGGTCCGTTGTTTCAGGAACACCCGGTTTTGACTTTGTGTGACCGGGAAATCCGCGTCTGTTCCATCTGAGCTGTCGTCCACTGGGCCTGTTTGTTACGCGGTTGGCCCAGCCTGACAGATACATGGATCGTTGAGGCTGAAGTCCGTCCTGGTGCCGCCAGCCCAGCCCTCGGGGAGGTCATTGGACACTCTCGAGGCTGCTGGCTGGTCCACCAGGGCACCTGAGGGGGGAGGCCCCTCCGCATGCTGGCTCACGTCCCAGCAGACATGGCAGCAGAGTCTGCTGCTGTGACCCAGACAGGCAGAGGAGGGGGCCGTGCTGGCAGGGGGGACCCCGCGCCCAGGCCTCTAAAGTAAGACCAGGGGCCCCTTTGTTTCCTGCTCAGCCTCTTCTGATGTAGCGATTTCCTCCCCTGTTATTAAAACCCAGGCTCCAGGCCCACCACCTCCGAGTGTCACTGCCAGCAGGGTGGGACTTTCTGTCCAGGGTGCATGTTTGCTGTGCACGTAGACACGTGTGTCCATGTCAAGGACGCTATGCGCTTCTGGGATTCTGTCCCCATGCTTCCGTTCCGACGCCATGAAGGTTTCTGCATGTCACAACGCCGCTTAGACATACGGCTTCCAAGGTGCTTCTGATGGGAGGCTCCAGTAAAAATTCAGCACCTGTGTGGAGTGGGAGCCTGTCTTTGCGAAGGAAAGCAGACGTGTTGATGGATATCAGACGCTCGAGTTTTGGCTTTGTGGCTGAATGCCTGTCAGTTTCCGAAGTGCCCCAACTTGGCCCGTGCCTTTCCCATGACCGGGATGGTGCTGTCGGCTCTGAGTGTGGTGCAGGGCAGGGCCTCAGTGGGGTCCCTGCTGCGGAGGCCACGTGCCTGCTCCCCTCTGCCCTCCCCACGGCATAGGTGGGGCCTGGGAGGCCCTCAGCTCAGGGAGGGCCAGGCACCCACCTGCAAGCCCCCCTGGAGTTGGTGCTCCGTCCTCTTCCTGGACACCAGGGATCGGCTGGAGACTGTGACTGCCGAGGCCAGTCCCTGAACTGGCTTTGACGCAAGGTCTGTGGGGCCTTCTCTTCTCGAAGGAGCTGGGCACCTGCTGCTGGCACGTTGGGAATAAGAGAATTTGGGGGGGTGGAGAGGGGATCAGGCAGTCAGGGTCCAACCCCACTGAGCATTTTATGTAACTCCGACTGGGTTGTCAGACGATCCAGACTGGCCTCCAGATGCCCACGGAGATCCAGAATGACCAGGAGACCAGTAGGTATGGAAGCATCAGTGGGGGCCTGTCTCGGGGCTCTGGGACCTGCGAGGGCGGATTGGCCCAGCTCTGTGGAAGGTCTGTGCTGGTGCCGAGAGGTGAGGACAGGGACCTCCTCTGGGAGAGCTCGCCCCTGCCCGTCTTCAGTGCCTCCTCTCCGGTCGTCTCTGCACACAACAGACCGCACATCAGCAGCCGTGAGGAGTCCGGTCTCTGTTCCAGGGCTTCCGAGTCTCCAGGATACAGTCCAGACTCCCTGCTAAATGACAGCCCTCCTCAATTCTGGCCTTGGGTCCTCCCACCCCCTGGCCGACATCCTGCATGGGTACCCCACCACCCTCTGGCGGGTTTCCCCTTTGCACATTCCGTTCCCTCTGCTTGGAGTGCCCTTCCTTCAGCCCAGTGAGCTCCTACACAACCCTCAAGACCCAGTTCAGACGCACCTCTCTGAACTCATCCCCGACCCGGAGGAGGAGTGTCGGCTGCTCCTTTTCTGGGACTCCTCTGTGTTGGCGTCTGTCTTGAGGTGCAGGAGTTCCTAGTTTGTTGGGACCATGAGCTCCCTGAAGTCAAGACTTCTGTGTGCAGCAGATATAGGAAGGATGAGGGGAAGGAGGGGAACCTTGCTGATACAGCTGAACCTATCTGAGGAGTCCGCGTTGTGGGCCATAGGGTCAGAGCCTCAGTTTCCTGATCTGTACCTTGGGCACCACTCCCAGGGCAGCAGAATGGAACAGGAAGATGTTCATGGGATGCTCGGCACATCCCTGCCACCGGGAAGCCCTCCGGGATCGTAATGGTCTTCAGCCTGGGAGCCTCTAGTCTGGTGCGGACCTGCAGCAGCTCACGGGCTCTGGGTCCCGTCTCGGCCACACGCAGATGCTGTTCCCTTGGGTTCTGATTGCGGCTCCGCCCAGCCCAAGGGTGACCACACAGGTGCTCGGCTCACCTGGCAACCTCCTGGCAGAGACGCGGGGTAAATCCCCGCTGAGCCTACAAAACGTCGTGCCAGCGGACGAGCTGCTCTGTGTTGCGAGCACTTGAAGGGTATGCCTGGCAGGTCACTGTTGTTCGCCGTGGTCGTGGCTGGTGCCAGCCGTGAGCTTCGGGGGGCCGGAGGCTAGCAGGGCTTGGGCACTCGTGGCGGCCCTGCTCTGCCTTGTCCTTGAAGATCTCGTTGCTCCACGCCGGGTCGGGACCTCGGTCGGCACCGTCCGGTCACACGGAGGCCGCCAGACCTGGCTCCCGTGCGGGCCCCTTGGCCAAGGTGCCTCACTGCTGGGCCTCTGTCTCCCTGCCTGTGGAACGGGAAGCCTCCACTTCCATTTTAATCTTCCTTTCCTGTTTTTCCTATTCTATAACTTCCTGGGTGACAGTGAAAATATGTCACGGCCCACGTGGTGTCCCGCTGGCTGGCATCCCGCCTCCGTGGAGGGGACCTGTGTGGCTGTCCCAGGTCCACACTCTGCTGGGTTTGCCTCCCAGGAGGCTCCAGATGCAGTCCGGGGGACAGGAATTGTGCACGCCGCACCTGCCACCACGTGCACGCTCGGGGATCACGGGTGCCCCTCCCCTGCTTCCACTGGCCAACGAGCTCCCCTTCCCACCCTCCCAGCGGATTCTGCAAAATCGTGCCGAGTTCACCGCCCCCGGTGGGGCCTCGATGGGTTTTGAGGGTCACCAGCAAGCTGTGCCCCGCGAGGTAACCAGCCAAGGTGAGCTGACCGTGAACGTCCCTCCTCCAGCTGGTCCCTGGGTGCCCCGGGTGCCCCGGGGTCTCTGTCCCTCCTCGGGGGCCGCGTGGGACCCGTTAGGCCTGTGTCGCAGCTGAGGAGGTGGCCGTGTGCTCTGCTGTGAGGCTCTTCCGGTCCCGGCACGTATGTTCCCCCTTCACCGGCTGTGCTGTTCGGCTCCAGCGGCCGTGACCAAGTGTTGCAGACCAGGGGCTCCTGGTTAAGGGGGACGGGCTCCTGTGTGGGGCGGTGAAGAGGCCCCTAGCTGTCCAGCGGCGTGGGGTGATCAGTGCCCCTGAACTGTGCACGTAGAGGGGCTGATGTGGCGAATTTGGTGGGGATAGAACATAAACCATAGTGGGAAAGCCCGCGGTGGCCTAAACAACACAGACGCTTATTTCTCGCGGTAACATCCCTGCTGCTCCCTCCTCTGAGCCGCGACCAGAGGGTGGGCACCGGGCACACACCCCATTGGCCAGAACTCAGTGACCTGGCCACTCGGCCGCAGGGAGGCTGGGACACGTAGTTCCCATTCTGGTGGCCGTGTGCCCCACCGAGGGGTAGGCGGCTACTGGCCACGGAGTGGTCACTCCTGAGAACCTCAGTGTCCCCGCCCTGCTTAGCCTTCCCGGAGCACGTGGGAGCTGTGCCGCCCCCATCTCCACAAGGCCACGTGGCCGGCTTTGTGTCTCCCACCTGCCCGATGTCGCTCCTTTTCTGGGTGCCAAGGCGCTGCCTGCGCGTGAGGCCGTGTCGCAGGGGCCTGGCGCGAACCCGGCACCGGGCATGTGCTCAGCAAATACCACGCGGGTGAGCGAGAGCTGGACAGTGAGACTGATGTCCTGAGGTCACCGAGCCCTTGAGCGCCTGGCTGGGATTCGAACCTACGTGCAGTGCCTCTGGATGGAGAATTCGGCATTCTCTGCCTTCTGGGGAGAGCCCAGGAGCGTGTGGACGGGGATTCCGTCTGTCTCCACCTGTGGGTTCTGACAGGCCCGAGGGCTGTCTGGCAAGGGAGGCCTGCAGGCGACCTCCTGTGTGGGGCCAGCGGGGGGTTACAGGGCTGTGCTCCCACCATGGGAGAGCGGTGCTCACCCTTGTCCTTCCCCACGCCACCTGCTTGGGGGCCTGGACTCCCAACCGCTGTCGGCAGGCGGGTCTGGAGAATCGCATCTGCCCCTGCAGCCCCAGTTTCCTCCCCTTCTAACTGAACACCCTTAGTTACTTCCCCAGCAGGTGGCCCGGCAGGCTGGCGCTGGCGGGAGGTGATGTGAAGTGGCTGGATAGGGAGCAGTCGCCAGCAGGGCCCCTGTTGCCGAGTCCAGAGTCACCACTGGCACGGCCAAGATGCATGGCGCCCACAGCCAAGGCCTGAGCCAACCCGCCCCGCGTCTGGAATGGCTCCTGGGTGGGCACTGGCCACCATCCACCGTCCACCAACTGGTGTGGCTGCCAAGTGCTCTGGGTCTGGAAGGACTCAGAGGCCAGGCTGCACTCAGCAGAAGGGCCCTGACAGACTGGGGCCACCAAGAGGAGCGTGCGTGTAATCGCTTGTCTGTCTCGGGGGTTTGCCCAGAAGCAGACATGGGTGGAGCTGTCCTCTCCGGCCCTTGGTGCCTGTGGCAGGTTTTTCCAACGTTTGTGCTATAGTGAAGGACACAGAACGTGCGTTTTACCACCCTGACCATTTTTAAGTGACCAGGTCAGCAGTGCTTCGTATATTCATGTGGTCACGTGGCTGTCCCTGCCACCACCTGCAGAACTAGTCCGTCTTCCCAAACTGACCCCTGCCTTCCCCAGCCCCACCGCCCCCAAGCAGCTGTGTCTCCACGGATGGATGCCACCAGGCCTCACATCCGTGGGACATCTGTGGGACATCCTTGTGGCATATGTGGACACCCGTGGGACATCCATGGGATATCCGTGGACATCCGTGGGACATCCTTGTGGCATCTCTGGGACATCTTTGTGGCATATGTGGACACCCGTGGGACATCCATGGGATATCCGTGGACATCCGTGGGACATCTGTGGGATTGTATAGTGTCTGTCCTGCTGTGATGGGCCTCTCACCCTGAGCATGATGTCCTCAGGGTCCCTTTGGCTCTAGCAGGTGTCAGGGTTCCTGGCTTTTTTATGGTTGACGGGTCCTTCTGCCACAGGGACGGGCCACGTGTGGTTTGCCCACCATCCCTCGACGGACACTTGGCTTGTTTCCACCCTGTGGCTGTCGTGGACAGTGCTGCCGTGGACACGTGTGTACAGCTCCCTCTTCGAGACCCTGCTCTCCTTGCCCGTGGGACGTGTCCAGAAGCGGGACCGCTGGACCACACGGTGGTTCTCAGCTCTGTCCCTTGAGGAACTGCTGGGCTATTTTCCACAGTGGTTGCTGCATTCTTTGTTCCTGCCGACGGGGCACTGGGCTCCAGTTGCTCCGCGTTCTCGCCAACACTTGCTGTGTTCTGGTTTCCTGATGGTGGCCATCCTAACGGGCGTGCGCCGGTAGCACTGTGCCCAGCTTGTGTTAAATCTCCGTGAGTGGCCCCGCCACACACCCAGTGGGGCGGGCCGAAAACCCAGGCCCCGCCGGGTGCCTCCCCTGACCGGGCCCTGCTGGAGCCCATCCTCCAGCGGCCTACCCTGGTCCTGTCTTCTCTGAAGCCTTCTCCACAGGCAGCGTCCTTTCCCGAAGCGCAGACTTCACTGTTGCACCAACAAGACCCCCCGAGCTCTGGCGTTCCTGCCGGTCCGGGCACTCGCCCTGCAGCCACTCCCTCTGCCTGGGGGCCCCACCTGGAGTCCCCCACCTGCCTTCCTTAACTGAGGCCCAGGCACCACTCCTTCCAGACCCTCCTGGTCTATGGCCATTCTTAGGGCAGCGCTGTGTCCCCCTACCCCATCCCGTCCCACCTCCCACCACAGGTGTGAGCCAGGTGAGAAGTCAGGTGCCGGCCCCACCTGTCCCCCCCAGGCTGCCTCTCTCTGCCTTGGAGGAGCAGGCTTCCTGGGCCTCGCAGGTGGGAGGGAGCTCAGGCCCTGGACGTCCACTCACTACTCTACAAGGTCCTTGCCAGTGGGAGGCAGGAGGGTCAGAGTGGGGACAGGGGGCAGCAGAGGTTGGAGAACGAGCGGGGTGCCGTCACCTGTCTGAGACTCGGTCTCCCGGCGTGGAGAGGAGCTAGTGACAGGCCTGCCCCCAGGCTGTGGTCGAGCCTGGAGACGTGACTGTCTTGGCAGTACGACAGCCCTCCCAGAGGGGCTCCCCAGAGTCTGTTTTAGGGCAGTGGGCTTCCCCCAGCACAGGCTGTGGTGCTCCCCCAGGCAGATGGACGTCTGCGGGGAGGGCAGAGTACGTGAGCCCGAGGGTGATGTCCAGGGGTGGAGGCAGAGCTGGGGGTGCCCGAGACTCAGACCCAGGACTCTGTGCCACGGGGGGCCCAGCTGATCAGGTCTGCTCTCCACTGGTTCCCAGGACCCCCAAGGGTCTGTGACGTCAGCTTGTGCTCAGGCAGAACCGGGCATCGCGGCCCCAGCTGCTTCCTGTGGCGCCCCGTGCAGGCAGGCTGGAACCCGTCCACACCCGCATCCCCGCTGCCGCCGTCAGAGTCAGAGGGGAAGCCATACCGTCCCAGGCGGGTCTCCAGCCTCCCACCAGCCGCCTCTTCCCAGACACGCAGCTCTCACATCTCCCCCCACTGAGCTGCACTGTCCTTGTCTGTAAGATGGGACAGCAGCGCCCACCCCACAGGGCGTCCTGGGCACTAAATGACGAGCCCACATAGAGCTGGAGGGACGTGTCTGGGGGATCCTGTGTCCTCCTGGGACACATCTGTGGGATCTCGTGCAACCCATCCTCCCTTCCCTGAGTCTCAGTTTTCCCATCTTGTCAAATGGGACAACGGCTTAGAACAGTGCCAGGCACGGAGCAGGAGATGGGAACGGGGTTGGGGGGGGGGTCCTCGTGCCCCTCCCCAGCAGGGCTGCAGCTCTGGATGCTCTGGGCCTCCCTACGGTGGCCTATGGCTGCCACAACACACGGAGAGGTCAGCGGCTTGGAAACACGGTGGTTATCTTGTGGTTCGGGAGGTCTGAAGCCTAAATCAGCCGTGAGCCGGGCTGGTTCCTTCTGGAGGCGCCGGGGAGCAGCCCTTCACTGCCTTTTCTGGTTCTGGAGGTGCCACGTCCCATGGCTCATGGCCCCTCCCCGGTCCTGCTGGTCAGCAGCTCAGTTTGGTCCCCGGGCTCGCTCTCCGACCTCTGCTGCCTTTGTCCCTCCTCTCACTCTGACCCTCCTGCCTCCTTCCCGTCCGCCGGGGACCTTGTGGAGGCATGGAGTCCGCCTGGGTAGTCCGGGAAATTCTCCCACCTCCAGATTCCTAACTAAATCACACCTGCAGGGATCCTTCCGCTGTGCAAGGGAACAGTCCCAGGTTCCAGGGAGTAGGGCGTGGACGTCTTGGGGCCGTGGCTGTGCTGACCACGCGTTTTCCAGGCCCACCGTCCGAACCTGTGGGTGAGAGTAGATCCTTGTTGGAGGGAGCAAGGCCTCGGCCCTGAGTGTGGACTGGCCTGGGGCTCAGGCTCTCGGGGGCAGCTGCGGTGAGGGCTGATGTCTGGGGACTGTGCCCCAGCCTGCCAGGGGTCAGAGCAGGGTCGCGACCAGCTCGGATGGAGAGGGATGACATCTGCCCTTGCGCCAGCCTCGATGAAACCTGGTGTCTTCCCAGCCAGGCATTCTGGCCCCAGTGGTGGGAGCGCCAGGCCGTGGAGTAGCACTGACCCAGCGCCACGGGGTCACGGGGCAGCGTAGGCCACATTCATGGCTCGTGTCACGTGTTCTTCGAGAAGCACCGTGTGTGCCTGGCTCTCGAATGTGATTTGTAAATAACGTTTCCAAATAATTGGTTTCCTTGGTGGCCCCACGAGCTGTAGCTCACATATTGAAAACCACCCTGAGAGGGCCTGTGGGTCGCGCCTACGGGCCGCGCCTGCCTATGGCAAGCACAGGGAAGTCCGCCGCCCCCAGCCCAGCTTTCCCGCGTCTCCGGGCCTGCCTGACCGCAGCGCTGGGACAGCCCTGTCGTGAGAGGTGCGCCGTGGGCAAGGCTGGCGTGGGCGGTGCCTGGCCTGGGAGGTGCCCCGCCGACCTTGGAGGACCCCGAGAACCAGCAGGCCCATTGTTTCTGTTGGCAACAGACTCTGGGCAGCCCTGAAACCGAAGGGACAGCTGGATTTTCCCCCCGTCACCTGTTTTTGCTGGGTTCGTATCTGATTTCCTGGGACTGTCCGCTAACGGGCCTGGGTTGTGGCTGTTTTGGTGGGCTTGGCACTGGTGTCCCGGCTTATGTCTGGGGTGTTTGTTTTGGGTCAGGGTCCTATCAGGTGCTCAGAGCAGAAGACCAGGGGAACGTGAGGCTCGGTCCTTCCACGGTCAGTCCTGGGTCATGGCCATGTATCCGAGGGGCCTCGCGGAAGGTTTGGGGTGAGGTGCACACTATCCCCCAGGGTCGGCTGGCTGGTTCTCCCCCATTTGCCCCTAAATAAAAATGTTACTCAGTCCCTAATCACCTGCCACCCAAGGGCCCAGCAGCCTCCTCTGGTGTCCCGTGAAATCCACCCTCCCGGCAGCCCCGTGACCCGCAGCAGCTCTGCCGTCACCCGCAGGGATGAATATAGACCCTTGCACCAACGTCGGGGCCCCACGGAGTCAGGTGCTGCCGTCCGCCCAGCCCAGCAGCGCTCACCAGCCTTGCTGCCCCTCTGCACGCTGGGAATGCAGGGACCATGAGGTAAGGTGTGATCCAGGCTGCAGACCAGGTGATGGGACAGTTTGCAGGTGGCTTCTCGATGGCGTCCTTGTACCGCGAGTTCTGCTACAGCGTCTGCTCCAGATTAGGGATCGGTTTGAACGTAACGTAAATTACGTGTTGAAACATGTAAACACGGGGCGGACAGGCAGCCCCCGAACTGAGCAGGGACAGGGCACACACCGAGCTTCAGAACCAGCCTCCCGCTGGCACCGCCAGCCCCCGCAGTGGCCGCCCTGCCGTCCCCGGGAGCCGCGGGCCATGTTGAGTGCGGTGCTGATGCGTTTGACCCCTGAACGCACGTGAAGCTGGGCGGCTGTCTTACCGGGCTCCCATCTTTACGTGTCACTGATGAAGTGTTTGAGTTTCCCCGCAAAGCGTGCGTTTATGCTGTGGGATCCCACACGGCGGGGTGATTTTTAGGAACACGTGTGCCGCACTGACTGCACTGTGTTTCCAGGAGAGAATGCCCTTGACTTAAGGAAATGCTGAAGAATTTAGAGCTTAAAGCTATTACCTCCCTGGGGGCCTGCACCCCGCTTGCTCTCCGGCCCTGAGGGCGCCTGGGGGTGCAGCAGGGAGTGGGGCAGGCGGAGGCGAGGCGAGGGCCACGGCGCCCAGTCCCCTTGCGCCCATGGAGCTGCTGGCATCGCTTGGCCTCCCCAGGTGGCTGGGGAGCAGAGCTCCCAAAATGGGGTTCTGGCAGCATGCGGGGAGACCCCCAAACCTTCTGCATCTCCCTGGGGGTCCCTTCAAAGCAACAGTCTCTGCTGACTGGAGGGCTGGTTTTCTCAAGGGGTGAAGGCCCAGCTTGGCGACAGCGACAGGAGGGCGGTCCTGGGGGAGGTGCATCCGCAGGCACGAACTGATCCGCATAGACCCGCGTCGCCCACGGCACCTGCTCCTGGGGCCGCGTCCCACCTTCCGCCCTGGCTGCGCGGCCCCTGCCGGTCCGCTGACAGTCGTCTCGGCCGTGCCCGGCCCGTGCCCTGTTCCAGCAGCTCACAGGCATCAGTCACTTGTGCCGTCACCGTCCCACCCCTCAGGTGAGGAGACAGACCTGCAGGGGTGCAGCTGAAGGCCTGGGCCTCCTTCCCCTCCTGCCCCCAGGTCTCCGGCTGGCCGCTGCCATCTGAGGGCACAAGGAAGACCAAACCAGCGTCCTCGTGGGGGGGGGGCGGTGGAGATTGGCCCCTGCAGGTGGTTCAGAGGTGCCCGGGTCTCTGCTGCTGGAGAGGCCTGGACCCCGCGGGCTGCCTCGCGGATGCACGGCTGTCACTGAGTGAGTGGCTCCCGGGGAGGCCGCTAGCAGGACAGAAGGGCCCCAGAGCTGTCAAGCTCCGGGGCTGGCCACACGCCCTTACTCCCATCACGCTGGTGGGATGGGCGTCGTGGTCCCCATTGCATACAGGGGGAAACCGAGGCCCTGAGCTAGCAGCCTGCTCCTCCCCGGCCCCCAGCCTGGGAAGTAGCAAGCCTGCCTGCTTGGCCCTCTGCAGAAGGCCCCACTAGAACCTTCTCACCCAGGGTGGGCACCCAGGGCACCAAGCCAGGATCCTTGAGCCATGACCCCACAAGGGTTAGCTGCCTGGGAACCTGCTCTCTTCTCTCAGGGGCGGGCTCGCGGCGGAGCACTGGGGGCTGGGCCTTCGCACGACAGGAGCCCAGAGTCCCAAACCAAGGTATGACAGGACCTCGCTCACCCCAGCAGTGCCAGGGAAGGGTCCTTCCTGTCTCTCCCAGCTCCTCCCCAGGCATTCGTGGCTGGTGGCCACATCCCTCCGCGCCTTGCCTCCGTGGCCATGTGCGTCCTTTCCCTCTGTCCCCCTGTTCTAAGGACACTCACAAAGGCATTTAGAGTCTATCCTATAACCCAGGGTGGTCGTCAGTCTCAGGACCCTTAACGTAATCGTGTCTGCAAAGACCCTCTTCCCAAACGGGGTCAGCACTCGATCCAGCGCGGTGACGTGCTGCCCCGGGTCCGCATCTGAGCACGGGCAGAGGGGAGGGTCACGTGTGATCCGAAAGCCTCCCCTCGATCTGCTGTCCCCCGTCCCCCAAACCCCAGCAAAGAGAGAAGAGCACTCCCCCCAGGCTGGACTCAGGAGTGTGCGAGCCCTCTTGTGGTTTTGGGGTCACAGGACGGGATCACAGGGGAGCCTGGCCCGCATTCTCCACGGCGACGGCTGGTGGTGTTGGGCGAGGTACTGCCCCTCTCGGAGCCCCACAGGGGACGAGGTTAGACACTGACCCACAGGGCGCCCCTTGATCGGGTCCACGCTGTCTGTAGAGGGCACGGCAGGTCGCCTCAGGCTTTGCCGGCTCTGGGGTCTCGGGTACAGAGGGTCCTCCCTGTTTTCCGCAGCCCCTTACAAGGCGAAGTGGACTCTTCACTCCAGGCCACGGGCCATGTCTGCCCCCCGCCGGAGCGGCGGACCCCTGCCCGCCCTCCAGCGTCCCTCTTGCTTTGGGGCTTCCCTTTCTTGCACCCCACCCACGAGCCGAGCACGCTGGTCGCCTCTGCTCCCACGGCTCCTGAGCCTCCTCCGGTGCACTTCCTCTGAGAAGCCCTCCTGGTGTCCCCACCCCAGACGCACTGCCTTTGCCGCCTGAACACGGCTCGGAGGCTGGGCCTTCTGCCCCTAGTTGCCGATCCTGATGGAGGAGAAGACGTCTTGGGTCAGTCGTGGGACAGTTAGGGGGAGGGTTCCCTCTGCGCGGAGTACCCTAACCCGACAGGCCGCCCGACATGCCTCCCAGCGAACGGCTTCCCTTCTGTAAAGCGGGAGCACGGCGCCTGCCTCGCCAAGTGTCTGGGGCAGTCAGTGTGGCTAGTTGGGGCCCAGGTGATGCTCACGGCCCACTGGGCCCTGTTCCCTCCCTCCCTGGCCAGTTGGCCGAATGGTCAGTGTCTGAGGGGTCCTTGTGGCCGACCCGTCAGGCTGTCGTCCCTGCAGAGCAAAGAACCTGGCTCCGGGAGCCACTCCCTGCCCTCCTCCGCCCCGAGGCTGCGATCCTGGCTCGGAGCCCCTGCGCCCCTCCCGCCACCTGGGGCGCTGCACTGGGCCGAGCTCTGCCATCCAGCTTGCTGCTTGCACGCGTCTGGGCCTGGTCTCCAGGGGGCTCCAGACACTGTGCAAACGTGTCATTAATCCTCCCCGCGTCCTGGGAGGTTACCTCCCACAGCCCGGCCTTCAGGGAAGTGCACGCCAGCACGGAAGCCTCCCCCAGCTTCTAGGGTGGGCGGGGGAGCAGCGGGGCGCCATGCACACTGGCTGTCTCAGGCCAGGTGGGGGGAGGGTGCGGTACAGGGTCTGCCCTGAGCCCCCACAGTAGCGGGGCACGCAGGGGGTGGGCCCTGGCTCCCCTCCCCCACAGGAGACCCCGTCGTGGTGTTGGTGGGTGGCAGGTTTGGGACCCGAGATGCCCACCTGCTGCGTGGGGTGGGCCGGTGAGCCTGAGCACCCAGAGCGGCTCAAGAAAGGGGGGCTTGGCTCCCTTTAGGCTAATGCTTGTGCCTGGAGAACGCTGCATCATGGTGGGAAGAGCAGGCCCCTGGGCCAGACGCTTGCCGGTCCCCTCAGGCAGGTTGTCCAGCATGCGGTGCCTCGGGGTCCTTTTCTGTACAGTGGGGTGATCGCAGCATCAGGTGCGCAGACGGGAGCCGTGTGGGACAGCAGGGTGTTGGCGGTCTGCAGCCTGGGGTGAAAGCTCCGGCCTGGCTCGGGGAAGCGGGGCAGCTGGGGCCACGTGGCTGGTGTCTGGGTGCAGTTCGGGGGGAGAGGAGGCCAGGCTGGATCTGCTGTTGGCTGTAGCCACAACGCAGCAGCGGCCTGGCCCTCCCGCGGGGCCGTGTGCACGGACTCCCTGGGTCCCCCATTTTATGTGTCCGGCTGCACGTTGAACCCAGCCGCCTCCCTGGCTGCCTGAAGGCCGCTGCTGGGCCAGCCCATGTGCCTGTCTCCAGAGCGTCTCTGCCCTTCCTGGACGGAGCCGTGGAGATGGCGGGCTTTCTGTGGCGCTGCGTCAGCAGCGAGCCGGGCCACCCCTTGGGCAGCTGGCTGCTAGAAGCCCGGGGGGCCTGACTGGGACTGGCGTCCCTCCTACAGAATGGATGAGGGGCTGAGGAGGGCTTTGGACGGACACGGGTGGGTGACTGCCGCGGGGCGCCCAGCAGCAAGGACGGAGGCCCGGGGAGGGATGGGCAGCTAGAAAGATGGTACCTCCAGTAAGTGGCCTTTGCCCCCATTTGTCCCATCACTGCGCCCCTGGGAGAAGCAGGCCCACGGGGGAGACCCATGGGGGCGCAGGTGGGAGCACAGAGCATGGCCCCCACTGGCATCCGTGCCGCCAGGGGTCCCCTTGGACCTGGCCTTACTTTCCTTATTCTGTCAACAAACGTGTTGATTCTGCTGTGTGAACAGTGCTGTGCCAGGTCCCAGGACCCATGTGGGTGGACCCCAGACTAGCGTCTGCCCGCACGAACGGCGTCCTCAGTGAGTGCCCGTCAGCCCTTGTCCGTGCCTTTGCCTGTGCTGTTCCGTCCTTTCCATGCACGGATATTGCGCGTGCCCGCTGTGCGGCAGACTCCGCCTGCTGCTGGACGGTCACGGTCCTGCTCCTGAGGAGCTGGGGAAAGGAGGTGCTCCTGGAAAACCACAGAAGTGTATTGATGGATTGATTCGACAGGTGCCCGTGTTGGCACCTGCCCCATGCCAGCCCCTGCTCTTCTCGCCTGGGATAAAGATCACGGTCTCCTGGAGCTTGCACACCAACTAGGAATACAAGCTAAGAGATAAAAGCAGCAGTGGCTCTGGGAGCTTCTCAGCAGGGTGGGGAGAGGGAGGGGACCCGCCCCAGCCTGGGGAGGGGCCCGGGCAGGAAGGACTTGCCAGGGGAAACGCCTGGTCAGAGATCGAGGGGCCGGGGGGAATTAATCCTGGCCCTTCCTGAGTCGGAGGCAGCGTGACGTCACCAGAGGGTGGCGAGGCAGTTATCAGGGTGGGTTTCATAGGTGTGAGGCCAGGACGCTTGCAGCCCCTACACCCACAGCGGCCCTGCTCCGGGCGTTCAGTGCCCAGCCTGCCCATCTTGAAATTCCCAACCTCCATGGCTGTGTCGTGTAACTGTGGTCGGATGGGACCAGGAGCTCGGCCCCCAACCCCTGACCTCTCCTGCCCCCTGGCCTCCCCTTCGGTGATCAGGTTGGGGGGGGTGAGGGAGCCCACGTCCCGCCATTGCCCACTGCCCCGGTGGGGTCCTGGAGGGTCCAGCACTCAGGGTCACCCTGAGCAGGTGGGGTCATAGCACGTTTGGTGGGCCCTGTGGCAGGGGCCCCCTTGTTCCCCATCAGCTAGTGGTATGTCAGGGCCTGGAGATTTGCCTTCCTGCTTGCCCGTCCCCTGGGGCAGGGGCAGAAGGCCCCAGGGAGGGGAGAGTGACCGCAGGGCCCATCTGTCACTCGCACTGGGCCCCCCTGGTGGTAGCGTCCATTGCATGGTCCCCTTCACCACCCTGCTGACTTGGCCCCACTGGACGCTGGACGTGGCCCCAGACCGAACTGTGCTGGGCCTCCACCCCTTGGTGTTGCCCTGCCGAGGTTCCTGGACAGCACGCCCTTCCTCTCTGACCTGCGGAGGCCAGGGGTCCTGGGCCCAGTGCAGACATCGTGGCCAAACGGGTTCCTTTACTAGTGGCATGTGCCTGAGTGTTATTTCAAAGAGCAGGTTTCGGGCAGGGCATTAGGCAGGCAAACCTCAGACGATGGGGCATGAGCTTTCTCAACTAGGTTTTGGGTAGATATTTGTTCCGTGTGGGGAGGACGGACACACACCACGTGTGTTAGCTCTCCGTGCGTTCAGGATATGCGGTGCCCGGCCCCCCAGGCCCCTGCCCTTCATCGCCCTGCCCCCCATCTCCCTGTCCCCATCCCCCTGCCCCCCCAGCCCCCATCTCCTGGCCCCCCACCCCCCTACCCCCCCACACTGATGCCCGCCCCCCCCGCCCTGGCACAGACAGTCCCAGACAGAGGTGGCCCGTGTGCCCGGCTGCGATGGAAGTGCAGTGCCCGAATTAGCCACGTTTCCACTTGCTCAATGGGTATGTAGGCTACTCGCAGGGTGACGGTTCGCCTGCTATTCCTGGTGTGCGGGGGCTTGGGTGTGGGGTGAGGGAGGAGAAGAGGGGGCGCTCAGTCTAAACATAGACCGCGGCCGGGAGGGGTGGCGAGGCGGTGGGGAGAAGGGCGAATGATGTTGGAAAATCAACTCCTTAAGAGAAGCGGGTGCCTGAGGAGAGGCGCCTGCGGGTTGCCATGGCAACTGGGACAAGCCCCCCCCCCCAACCCCCCTAACAGGAAGGCTGGGGCCCCACAGGCATCCCGGCTGCGTTTCCGTTGCAGGTGGCCACTTGCCACCGTCACGCCCCCAGGGGAGAGGGGGACTTGCCTGCAGGAGCCTCAGTGCTCTCCCCTGTGAAATGGGGACGGTCTCCCTCTGTCCTCGTAAACTCCTGCACGTTAACAAGGAGAAACCCAGCCTCGCTCTTAACCACAATGCAAACTAGAACAACAGTGGAATCAGGCAGTGTTTTACCTGTCAGCTTGGGAAGGATTTTTTAAAAAACTGACCGTCACCAAGTTAGAGCAGGTGTGTGGAAACAGGCCAACTTGAAGTCAGGTGTGTGTGTGTGAAGTTCCCGAACTACCAGGACCAGGTTTGTAACTGCAAAGCCGAGAACAGTCTCCACGTCCATCAGCAGGCCGGGCTCAGTCTATTTCTGGAAAAAAAAAAAAAAATCCATTAAAAAGAACAAGACAGCTCTGTGTTTGCTACTGTGGAACAATCTCCAAGATAGAGCGTTAGGTTAAAAAAACACCCAACAACAAAAAGGCGAGAGGCAGAGCTGAGCGCGGTGTGCGAACATCTGCGTCCGAAGTGTGCGATGCCTGCGCGCGGGGGCTGCTGCCCGGCGAGCGGCTCATTACGCGCCGAAGACGATGAGAAACACCTCCGTGAGCCTGGACGCAGACCCGGCCGTGACGTATGAGGGGCCAAAACAACCGACGGGAAAGAATACATAGACTAAGGCGCCATTTAGATTTCAGAAATGAGACGTGCGCGCCTTTGAGTACGTGGACCATGAGCAGAACCGGAGTCCACCAGAATTAAGAGTAGTTGCCTGTGGGACGTGGAATAGTTGAGCAGACAGGTGGAGGGGGATTTACATTCATTCTCTGCACTTGAAAGAGAAAATTTTAAAGGATTCATATTGCTTTTGTAAATTTAAAGATGTGTATATCCAGCCATAATAGCCAGACAGGGGGCCGTTCCAGACCTGCAGTCTTTAGGGTTCTTGCCATTACCCACTCTCTCCCTACAAGGCAGAGGCTGCTGCCTCCCTGCCTCACCTCCCTGGGTTCTGACGTGCTGTTGTGGCTCACTCCCCTGCCCCCGGGCCTTTGCACTTGCTGTCCTTTCATCCTGGAACTCGTGGCCTGGCCAGCCCCTCCTCGCCTCCAGCTCAGGGATGCCTGTGTGCCACCCAGGCCACTGCTGACGCCCACTGCTCTATGGTTCTGTGCACACCGGCCGTCCACCATCGGACGTGCCCCCTCCTCAGGGCGCGACCTCCCTCGTGCTTTGAGTCCCCGCTGCCAGCACATGGTTAGTCGATGAGCGCACCAGACCTGTTCTCCCTGGTGGGAGCAGCGGGTGGTCTGCGGTGATCGGGCAGGGCTCCGGGTGCTGCTTCTGTGTCTGGGGCGAGTGTTGGAGCCTCTTCTGTCTTCTGTGCTGTTCCGAGAGGGTGGTTTTCTGGAGTTCTGTCTGTTTTTATAGCAAAGAGTTCCTTTGACCTCCAGCAGGGGCTCCACGGTGCCAGGCGGGAGGCGGCCAGGGTGCTGCAGAGAGCGGGCGGGGGCTGTCCACGGAGACCACGGCCCCGCCCTCGGGTCCTCGGCTCCTGCCTGAGAGAAGTACTTTCGACACAGCCACCAAAACGCAGGGCGGAGGAGCAGGTGCAGGCACGGGGGCGGGGGAGCCGCGGGCGCGCGCTGACGGGCACAAGCTTTCCCGTAAGGGCGATGTTACAGAATTAGCTCACGGTGATCGCTGCACAGCTCCGAGGACACGAAACACCACTGACTCGTCCCCGTCGAACAGGAAGGTGTTACAGGGTCCGAACTGAATCTCGGTAAAGCTGCTAAAATATAAAACCCACGGAGAGCTGCTACCAGGCACCAGCAGACCGTGTGTGGCCCGCGCTGTGTCGCCTCACGCGCGGGAGGGATCCTGCTACAGTTGGGTAGACGGAGGCTCACGGAGGCCTGACCCGCCCCAGATGAAGTAGCAGGTGGACGGCGCACTCCTCCCCCTTCCCCCGCAGCCCCGGGCCTAGCACCCGATTCTAGGGAGTGGGGAGCTGCGGGGTGGAGGCGGTGGTCAGGACTACTTTCTGGGGTGAATCTGGCCCGGGACGGAGGGTCCTGAAGGGTGGAGCCTCACGCCCTGTCTCAGGTGGGACGCTGGGCCTCGGATCTGTCCAGCGGAACCTCAGACTGTGCTCTTCCTTAGAATGAGGTCACTGCGATGTCACCGAGGATCTGGAGATGAGGTCATCCTAGGTGACGTGGGCCCTGAATGTAATGGCAAGTGTCCTGGGAGCGGGAAAGACAAGGAAGCCGAGCAGAGACCGGGGTGGCGTGTCTGCAAGCCGAGGAGCGTGGAGGTGGCGGCGACACCGGCGCTGGGGGCCAGGCCCTCCGGGAAGCCCGGCCTGCGCTTCTGGCTTCTGGTCCCAGAGCTGGGAGAGGACACGGGTCTGTTGTTACTGCCACCCCAGGACACTGGCACGGCCCCCAGCCCCCTGGGTGTGGTCTCTGCGTCAGGCACAGGCCATTTCTGGGCTGCTGTGCAGAGCGCTGGCGGCTGGCTGTCCCTCTGTGACGGCACCTTCGTGACCCCCGCCAGTGTCTGGCTGCCTTTGTGAGTCAGGCTTGCTCGACCCCGCCAGCGCACGGGCATCGTGTCCTTCGTTAGTTTGGGTGGTTTTTTTTTTTTTTTTTTTTGAGGATTTTTAATAGGAAAAAAATGGGGGTGGGGAGAGATGTGGCAGGGGAGGAGAAGCCAGCTGCTGTGGTTTGATCTAGAATGTTCTCCGGCTTTGCAGACCACTCCAGTGGATGTCTCTGTCATTCTGACCAGAAGACACACGCTCTCCAGAGACTTAGGTGGGACTCAGGCTCTTTAGAAACCCCACCCCCACCCCTGTTTCCTGGCTCCGGTAGAAAACCCCATTGAAACCAAGGGACTTTCATACTGTTTGGCTCTGTTTGAGTTCTTGTCTGACTTGAAGAGTTTTTAGAAACCCCTCCAGTCCCCCACCAGCTCCTATGGACCGGCTCAGGCAGACACGTGGTGTTGCCTCCGCCACTGGGGGCTGGGACAGGCAGGGCGCCCCCCCCGTGGGCCCGTCTGGGTTTGTAGCTTTAGTGGGCACCCGCGTCCCCTCTGCCCCCCGGCCCGTCCTCCCACACCCGCTGAGGGCCCTCTCTACATGCTTCTGGGGCCTGGGCCCACCCTGCTCATGACCCTCCAGAGGCCCCTTGCTGGTCTCAGGAGGAACAAGGGCTCTGGGATCCAGTGGCTGCCCCACCCCCTTTCTCTGCTCAAGTCCTTGGGGGCTCCATGGCCTCCCTTCCCACCCAGGACCTCCACATGCCTCATCTAGTCTCCCCCACTCACCTTTACCACTCCCCTACTTGTCCTTCAAATCCCAGCTCACTGTCCCCCTCCTCCAGGAAGCCCTCCCTGAGCTGGTGCTAGCCCCTGGGCGTGCACGCTCAGCACCTGCTAGAACAAGAGGCATTGTGGTGAAGGCCCGTCTGGCCCTGTGAGCCTCCCGAGGGCAAGGGCTGGGCCTTTATCTCTCCTGTGCCCCCAACACCTGTACAGGTCTGACACCGTGGTGGCGCTCGTGACTTAAAGCTGAGGCCTTTCCCGTCTCTGGTCTTGGCATCCCCACCTGTCACGGTGAGCTGGGTACGCCGCCCGTCACCCACGTGAGCACATGGGGGATCGCTGTGTGCAGATGCGGGGGGTTCCGCCGTCATGTCCGCGGGTGCACCTTGAGGGTGGACGCGGGGCACTCCGTGACCACCAGCCGCTGGCCGAGCCGCTGGCGCTAGAGTGTGACGTTCTTGGGCCCGGCGGGGGGCGGGAAAGGCAGGTCCGGAGCTGCGGACACGCCTGACACCTCCAGCCTGCCCGCCGGGCTTCACGGCCGGCTGTCCACAGGGCGTGACGACACAGCCTGTAGGACAAACAGAATACCAGTGGTGACGTGTCCCATGGGGTGCACGCCGGGGGCCCTGGGTCACACACCCAGCTCTCCAAAGAGACCCAAGCCTGTGGGAATGTCCCCCCAGCAGTGTTTGGCAGCCCTGCCTGGACAGAGCACCTGGCCGACCTCGAGAAATGCGGGACAGGACCTACCCACGGCAGTCCCTGTCCCCCCGGTGAAGGAGTGATTCTGGAATTCACCTGATGGCTTATCTCTATCCTGGGTGTTGGTTACAGCCACGGCCCCCACATGCATGAACGCCCCCACCCTTCCGCCCAGCCTGGGCCCCCGCACATTCCTCCCGAGGCACGCGCTGCACCCCTGCCCCAGAGGTGGGTCCCAGGCACGGATGAGGCTCGACTGGCAGGGCCTTGACCACACATCCTCGTAGGCATTTTGTATTCTCTCTGAGAAGCCCCCCAGCCTCAGAAGCTTCAGGGCCCACCGCCGCTGGCTCCTCCCATGCCCCCCGGGTAGCCTCATCGGGGCCGAGGTGCAGGGGGCCCCTGATTTGGCAGGGCCTGGTGGGCCTGAGTGTCTGCATTTCTGTGGGCCCCCAGGGGACGTTGTGCTGCAGGTCCCAGGGCCTCAGGCAGCTCGTCCTCCAGCTGGCCTGTCCCTTGCTGGGGGGAGGCACACAGGTGGGGCGAGCGGTCCCTCCAGAAGGGTGCGTGTGCAGTCTGCGGAGCTTGGCCGGGGCTCCCCATGTGCTTCTCCTGACAAGCGCACGCGCGGCGGCCCCAACAACGGCTCACGGCTCTGAGCTTGTCTGCTGACTGACGGCTGCCGGGGCCGCTGAACACACACACAAGGCTCGCGGGCTGTGGCCAGAGGCCCCCAGAGGGAGCACGGAGATTGCTTGGTGCCGTCGGCACTGGAGGGGGAGCAGCCTGGGGCCTGAGGGCTGCCCTCAGCACGGTTGCCCACGTGCTTCCTGAAATAAAGCAGCCTCGGGGTTCTGTCGAGAAGGGACATTCCAGTTGCAAATGGGAGGATGGACCCCCCAGACTCCACCCCAGGATCTCCAGGGCCTCCCTGTCTGCTCTGACCAGGGCAGGTCTTTCTGACATCCCCTCTCGGCCCGCCCCTTGGGTGAGCCTGACCTCTGGTAGTAGGGTCCGCTCTGTCCCTAGAGTTCCGCGGGCCTGCCAGGGGCCTGCTCCCTCAGCTCGGGGCCTGGAGGAGGGACCAGGGCTGGCACAGCCACCGGCCCCTTCACCACGATGGATGGGGCTGGGGATCGGGGCGGCGAGAAGCCAGCTTGGGGCTCCTCCCGGGCTTCCTGCGTGCTGGGCTGGTGCCGGCAGCATGGCCTGTGGGGTCTCCGTTCCCCAGCAGGGAGGCTGGGGTCCACAGGGGCCTGGTGACCGGCCCATGTATGCGGGAAGGCAGAGGGCCAGGCCCTCAAGCCCAGGCTCGGAACTGCTCCTTCAAGGTGCTCTGGGCTGGTCTCTGGTCTCCCCCCAGGGCACCACCTGCCTGGCGCCCCTGAAGGATGAAGGCTGAGTCCTGGTCAGAGGGGTGGCACACTGGAGGCTCAGCCTGGCCTGTTCTGAGCTGGGTTTCTGTGGTTCTGCAGGTTGGTGGGGCCTGAGAACCTGTGTTTCTGACCAGCTCTCGGGTGGTACTGTGGCTGCTTTCTCACCTGAAAACTCTCAAGCGCGTGCCAGGTCCCTGCCAGCTTCTCCCTTCCCTCCCCTCCCCTGCACCAGCCCTGATCCTGCTCCCTCCCAGCCCAGCCCAGCCAGGGTTCCCCCCCTCCAACTTAGTTTATCAGAGCAGCGGACTCCTGGTGAGGAAGTCACACAGGTTTGCAGAAGCCGCAGCCTCCGTTTACCAACGTGGATCTGGAGGGGCAGGGAGGGCGGGGCACTGGCAGGTGGTCCTGCTTAGGAGGCCCTGGGCACGCCCGGGCTGCAGGACGGCACCTCGTGGGCGCAGAGCAGGCTGGGAGTGGTCAGATCGGGGGTCAGAAGCTGGCTCTGCCTCCTCTGGGCCTTTGTTTCCTCTGTGACGGGAACACCTGTCCACGGACGGGTGCTGGGCTGCAGGGCGTGGGGAGTCGGGTCCAGGAGGGACGGGCTGCGTCCTCCAGGGCTGGATGGTGCACACCGAGCGTGGGATGGCAGGGCTGTCCCGGCCAGCCGCAGGGGCAGCTGGCTCCGGACTGGGCCCTTGCCCTGTCCTGCATACAGCGGTCAGGGCCCGGCTTGCTTGGATGGCAGGAAGACTCTCTTCCTTGGCTCTCGGAGTTCGGTTTGGTCTCAGCGTCCCTGAGCCCCCAGGCTGGTGGGACTGGCTCAAACCACAGGCCTGAGGGTGACTCAGGGATTGGTGATGGCCGATGAGGAAGAGATGGTGCGAGTGAGGGGCTGTGTGTGGAATGAAACCACGCACGTGCTGTCGGCTCAGGCTGTGTCCCCCAGCACCGCCGGCGGGGGCAGCTTAATGGAGCCTTTCGCCTCGGGTCCTGGGGGCTGGACGTCTGAGAGGCGGTGTGGGCAGGCCGGCTCCTCCTGAGGCCGCTCTCCGGGCGTGTGTCTGTGCCCTGACGACCATGTCTTCCCTCCATCACGTCCTTCCGGATGGGTTAGGGCCCAGCACGTCTCCCGGGGACACGGCTCAGCCCCTAGCTTATGCACACACCCTCGGTGGGGCTGAGAGCCTCCCAGGCCCGGGAAAGACAAAAGCTGCATGTCTCCACCGGGCAGGAGAGTCCGCCGTGCCTCTCGGTGGCTGCCAGAGCACGCTTTGCCACACGGGATCTGAGAGCGGACCCCGCTGCCCCAGGTGCCTCACTGGGCGCGCCCCTTCGTTCCCTGTGCCGGCGAGAGCCTTCATGCCACAGCCCGCCTATTCCCACAGCCGTCACTGTCCTCCAAGGCCAGGGACACAGCTGCAAGTGGGATGGGGGCAAGACCTCTAACCAGGGGCACCTGGCAGGCCAGTGACAGACTGCACAGCACGTGGAACTTCATGCCTGTTCCGCAACGTCAGGCCCCCTCCTTAAAAACGCAGACACCCCCATTGTCCGTGCCCTGGCATCTGCTGCCAGGCCCAGCGTGCCCTCTCCTCTCTGCACAGGGCCACACTGATGGCGGGGGGCCAGGGGCTGGGGTTGGGGGCCAGGCAGCAGCGCATGGGGCCTGAGTGCACCGGCGGCCACAAGCCCAGAGCCGGGGTGGTGATGGGGCGGCCGGCACACACGGGGGACCCCAAGTGCCACCCTGGCTTGGACGGGAATGCTGGGGGAAGGTGCGGGAACAGAGTTTTTATAGAGCGAGCGCAGCTCTCACTCACGGAACGGCCTCGAGCACGTCCATTAGTTGAGTGGTTATGGGGTCCCGCTGGTCTTCCGTGGGTTTGTAGAAACGGTTCACGGAGCCAGCACGCTGGCTGGGGAGGAAGGATTTTGCATTAACGTGAGCTAATCATACCGCGTTTGCTTATCCCTGAACTCTGGCTTTGAGGTGTCAGCCTCTCTTCCAGGTTCTGCCCCACACGTGCCTGTCCTTCCCTGGGCCCCACATGGGGGGTAGGGGACAGATGGGTCTGGTGCCGCCGGGCTGCACGATGGACATGGCCCCACAAACCTGGTTAGGGTGAAGGTGTCTCATGCACCAGGGGCTACCCTGCCCAGGCAGCAGACCCCGAAACCCATGTCAGGTTGGGGAGCAGGTTTGGCCCAGAAAGCATGAGCACGAGGCCCAGTGTGGCGAGACTTGACGCGGGTGCTGGGGTTGCGTGTCGCAGGACCCCGCTCATGAGCAGGAGCCAGAGTCAGAAGTCGGAAGGCGGAGGGCCGCTGCAGGGGGCCTGGGAGGGACTGGCGGGTGGGGGTGACTGCTGATGGGGAC
The DNA here is from genome assembly GCF_017311325.1 of Ursus maritimus. Classification (NCBI taxonomy): domain Eukaryota; kingdom Metazoa; phylum Chordata; class Mammalia; order Carnivora; family Ursidae; genus Ursus; species Ursus maritimus. Next base: position 1,935,899 of record NW_024424341.1, on the reverse strand, counting down.
GGGGGACTTTGGGAGGAGACGGAGACATTCGAGAATTCGAGGTGATGGCCGCGCAGCTCTGTGAATGTGCTGAAAGGCCCCAAGTTGTAAAAGGGTGAACTGCGTGGTGTGTGGTGGGGGAAGGAGTGGGCGGTGAAAATGAGCCCTCTGGACCACGAGGCAGGTGTCCTGTTGCAACGTGTAAGACCCCTGACCAGGGCGTCTGCCAGGAGGGAACGGGTCAAGGGCTGGTGAGAGGGGAGTCCCTCCGGCACGAGCCCCCTTGGCCCAGCTCTGTGCACCCAGCACAAACCTCCCCCAGGCACCTGTTGCCCCCCCCGCCCCGGAGGCCCACTTGAGCCCCTCAGTTACCAGCACTGGTGACAGCGGGGTGCTCTGTGGTGACATCCTACAGGGGGCCTGGCCCTCAAGGAGTAACAAGGAACACTGGACTGTGAAGACAACCACATTCTGAATTGGGTGGGGAGGGTCTGGCCAAGCTGGAGACCCGAGAGCTGGGGAGCCCATCCCGGGTCACATGCCCCCATTTGTCTGGGTCGGGGCTGGTGCTGGCGGGATGCCCTCAATCCAGGGTGTGGGAGTGGGCTGCTGGCTGGCTGTGGGGCCTGCATCAGGTGCAGAGTGGACGGAAGGTGGGGCCTGCCCAGGACGAAGGGTTGCATGCAGAACAGCTGCAGGCCCGGGAGGGCGGGGGAGGAGAGGGCCGAGGCCAGGGGCAGAGAGTCTCAGGTCTCTGGCGTTTGGTACAGTGGGTCTCAGAGCGAGGTCCCAGGACCACTGGTAGCATCACCTGGGAGCACCGGGAATGCAGATTTCTGGGGCAGCCAGCATTTCCAGTGGTGCCACACCTCGCACAGACCCTATTTCCCAAGGTAGTCATAGCCCCGGGTTCCAGAAGGACGGGGGCGACCGGTCCAGTTCAGGTGCCAAGGGTGGAACTGGGTGGGGGGCGGACATGGGCCTGTCACCCTCCATCCTGTCACGGGCCTCTGCTGCCCGAGGTGGTGCGTCCGCGTCCTGCGCGGTCTCCGTGGGGGAGGGAGCCCGGCGCAGCAGGGGGCGGGGGCGCCGCTTCCTCCCCGCCGGCCCTCTGGGTCCCCGCGCTGGTTGTGGGGGGCGGGGGGCTCAGGCGCCCCACTGCTCACCCGGAGAGCTCGATGCCGGCCCAGCCCCGAGTCTCATTCAGCGTCAGCCCTGGTGACGCGCCGGGAGGTTTTCTCTATTAAACGCACTCTTCTTGATTCAATTTTATTTTAAGGCTGGCACAGCGTATTCTCTATGTGTGAACGTATGTATGTAAATACACGGACGATGTTGGTGAATTAACGTTTGTGGTATTTTTACTAAGTGAAAACGTGGAAAGCAAACAGCGGCCCCTCCAGGGGTGCGCACACCCTGCTCTCCGGGAGCGTGCCCCCCGCGGGAGGGTCCCCTGTGGGACGGTGGGGCCACAGCCCACCGTGCAGGCTGCAAGACAGCAGCGGAGCCTCTAGGCTCGAGGCCGGGAGCCCACAGGACAGTGTGAAGGTAGTGACCAGGCTCTCGCCGTCCGTCGGGGCCCAGGCCACACCAGCGCCGTGCAGCCGCTGCCCGAAGATGTGCGGTCCCACGGACCCTCCCTGGCAGCAGCCCTGTGTCGCTGGAGAAGGTGGGGGTGGAGAGCCTGGTCACTTTGTTTACAGGGTTTGGGACAGAAACAGAAGGGAGGCTGTTAGAGGAGTTCCTCCGTGGGAGAGGCTGCCGTGGCCAAGCCACATGTCCAGTGGGGACGGAGGACCTGAAGGGGTGGCTCCACATGCTGACACGCATGCCGCTGGGGCACATGTGCAGATGCTTCCACACCATGCCCTGCTAGCCCGACACTTGGGGGACCGAAGCGCAGTCCTGCGAGGCGGGCGCTCGTATGACACACGCGCAGGCACGTTGCCCCTCTGAATGAGGAGCCCTCAAGGTCGCTGCTTGCTTTCACCAACACAATGTCTCACTGCTCTTCTGCACCTCCGACCCAGGAGCAGCCTCGTCCAACAGCGGGTGCGCGCTTGGCTGTGGCTCCGAAAGCTCTAAGCACTCCTCACCGGCCGTCTGTAGCTGCCCATTACCCCGCGGCATTTCCTCCAGTGGCCATGCTCTGCCACCCGTCTTGGGGGGTGACCTGTCCCGTCTCTTGGTCCAGAGCTGTTTGGGCTCCATGTCCACCCACATTCACCTGGTTGGCAATGCTGCTGGGAACGGGGAGACCTGTCGTGACCAGGCAGCCGAGGACATCCCCATGATCTCGGGAGGGGGGTCTGGGTAGGGGTGTTGCCTGCCCTACGCCATCCACGTTCAACTTGGAGGAAGAACCACAGCGTAAGAGCCCCGGGCCCTGTCCCAGACCCTCGATGCTGGTCTTTGGGTCGTTTCCCCTGAACTCCCTTTGCGTGACCCCAGCAGACAGCATCGAGGGTCTTCCCGGGAAGCCTGAGGCCCCTGTGAGGCTGACCAGGTTCTTCCAGGTCCAGAGCCTGGCCGTCCCTCTCCTGAGCCCCAGGTTTGTGTCAGACGTGTGCCCCTGAATGGCACTCATGACGTTCCCCTGCTGGGCCTGGCCTCCAGGGAGCTCAAGGCCTCCGGCACAGCGTGTGCGCCCCCGCTCAGCTCCGCTGCTCTCCGTCTGGTCTGCTCTTGAACAAGCTCACAGAGCAGCCTTTTACTGGAAGGCACTGGGGTGCGGGCCCAGTGAGTGCTGTGATGGCCCGTGGGACTGCTCACACCAAGAGGCCTGGGCGTCTGTCCGCGGGCATTTCTCGACCTCGCGGTGCCTCCCACCGGGCTTGGGAGCCCCCATGTTCCCTCACCTGACCTCCATGGCTGGGTCTGCAGCCCGCAGCAGCATGGACGGGAGCGCACTGTGCGCCTGGAACAGGCCCTTCCCAGACGCGGTACACGGAGGTGTCCAAGAGGCTAGGGTGGTCATTGCCTGCTCTGATCCCCGGCAGACACACGCATCACCGGCTCAGATTCCCGGATGGGGGGCACCAGTGTCGCACGCGGCAGCCATGTGCAGTCGGGCCCCGTGACCATGGTGGGTGCTTTGTCAACGCCAAATGGTCACGGAGAAGCCCCCAAGCTGGGGCAAGATGGGAGTGGGGAGGGACTGCTCATGGGGATGGGCTTCCTTCTGGGGGATGGAAACATCCTGGAACCAGACAGAAATACTTCCTGCACAGTCCGGTGAACGTGCTTGGTGCCCCAACGGTACCCTTTTAATTCGTTAGGTGAGCTGCAGTTAAAAATGTGAGTCACAAGAGAACCAGCTGGGCAGGAGAGTCAGAGCAGACCCCCTGACAGAGAGGGCTGTGGGGAGGGGCTGGGCAAGGGGGTCACAGGGGATAAAGGGCGTGGGGTCTTGGGGTGCCGAAGGCATTCTTAAAGCGGTGCAGTGTGAGTGCATGCCATGAAGACCCCAAAAACCGCTGCATTGTAGACCTTAAATGGGTGAACTGTATGGCACGTGAGTCACAGCTTGATAGGACAGTCGTTAGGGCAAACCAAACCAACTCACGGAACATTCTGGGGAAATCTGTATCATTTCCCCAGAGCCAAGCTCAGCCGCTGTGCTGGTCTGGGTGCATGTCGAGAACGCGCCGTCGGCAAGAGCACCCCTCCCCAGGGCCAGGCCGTCCAGCTGGGCCTCGTCTGTCCACTGTGTTCAGGCTGCGTGTCTTAGCTGCAGGGCACCACGGTCTGGTGAAGGCTGTGGTGAGGCCAGGGCAGGACACGGTGCAGACCAGAGCGTCAGGGGCTGGGCTGCAGCCCGGAGGCTGGGCAGGATGGGGCGGAAGTGGCTCCTCCAGGGCTCCAGCAGCACCCCGCCCCCCACGCGGGGAGGAGTCCTCAGGAAGCAATGACCATTTATCAAGTGATCTGTCCTTGGTGACAGGCTGCCCCTCTCAGGGACAAGCCATAGCTTATTGGTGTCTCCAGGGTTGGGATGCAGTGCCCTGGAGCCAGGACACTGGGCTGGGGAGGTGCACGGACACCTGGGCTCATCCTGCCTCGGGCACCCCGTCACGCAGAGGAGGTGGGTCTCGTGTGGGCTTCCGCGTGGAGACAACACGGGGTTGTCCTGCTGGCAGGTGCAAGGCAGCGTCCTCGCTGGGGTGTGGCGTCCTCGGGGCGGGGCTGTCGGGAGTGTGTGTGTGTATGTGTGTGTGGAAGAGTCTCCCGTGTCAGGCCTGAGCTTAGGGACGTTAGGCCCCACACACGAGGGCAGTGCTGCCAGAGTCCGTGGGACCAAGAGGGTAAACTGAGTCCCAGAGAAGCACCTCCCCAGGCCACACAGGTCCTACAGGGCAGGGCCATGCCTGTGCTCCATGTGGCGGTCGCCCCCAGTTAGGAGCCGATGGGAGCTGGGCGTCCTCCCTGGGCAGAGCCCATGGGACGCGGACGTGATTTCTCTCAGCATCTGGAGACCACGTTTCATGCTGACTTGGAGAAATCTCTCAAGCTCTGTGCTGGTCCCCTGCACACGCCTGCAGGGGAGTGACGGGATGGTCAAGAAGGTCCGGTGGCCGCAGGTCAGCCCCTGCGCACCCCAACTTCCTTTCCCAGAGCCCCGCAGGTGCCGTGGGACAGAGGCATTCGAAGGCTGCCCCGGTGGCTGCTGGGCTGGCGCTGGCCTGGGAGGCAGGTCTGGCTCCGACACAGGGTCCAGCCCTGGCAGCCGCTGCCCGCCCTGGGCCTGGAGTCAAGCCTGGTCCCGGGGAAGGTGCGTTTTGTTCCTTACACCCTTGGACTTTCTGAGAGCTGGCTGGTCCGGGCATCAAGCCTGCCCCGCTCCCGCTCCAGAGCCGGGCCAGCCCGTTGCTCACCACACCCACAGGTGTGGCTGGGTACCCCAACTGCCTGCCTGGGCAGGCCGGCATGGACCAGGCTCCTGCTTGTGTCTGGAGGCTCAGAGACGCGCTGGCTGCGCGTTTTGTCCTCTAGCGTGCAGACACGACACTGGGCAGGATGGAGGCTCCTTCAGGAGGACCTGCTGCTGGACCGGGCTGAGCCCTCCTGCGGGCGCAGACATCCGTCTTAGGCCAGGTCCTGCCCTCGCTGGGGTGCGCCCTGGGCCCGGAGGCACGGGCAAGCACTCAGGCCGGCTCTTTGGGGGGTGGTGTGTTGGCTGGATGAATGAATGCACGGGGTCTGGAGGCCATTGGCCCTCCACCTTGCTTCAAGAGGCCTGACCGCCCTCCCTGCCTCCCCCTGCCAGGACCTCCCACTCCCGGGCCAAGGCTGAGGCCGCCCTCACCGCAGCACAGAAGGCCCAGGAGGAGGCACGCATCGCCAGGATCACTGCCAAAGAGTTCTCGCCTTCCTTCCAGCATCGGGAAAACGGTGAGTGTGCCTCCCAGCAGGGGCGTCTGCGTGCGGGGCCGCGGCACATGCCTCCCTCAGACATGCACTTCGGGGTGCGAGGCTGCAGCAGCTCCCCACCCCCCGCCCCTGCGCTCTGTCTGTGCGCCACTCCTGCTCTCCACAGAGGGCACTGTCCACGCACCCCCCGCCCTTACCGCTCTGTGGTTCTAGAGCTTTCTTCTGGAACCACTCTGTCCAGTCCGGGGGCTATCGAGCTCACTGAGGAAATAGGGCTTCAGTGTTTACACTGTGTGAACCGGGGCCTGGGACGCATGGGGGCCGGCAGGGGGGACAGCGCAGCTCTCACACGGGCAGGAGCTACAAGCCACTGCACCGCAACCAGGGTCCAGCTGTGTCTAGCCCGTGAGCCCTGATACAGCTCGGGGCAGAAGGAAGCCTGGAGCAGGGGTTAGCGATGACCAGACACTGGAGAGCCCACCCTCAGGCCGGACTAGCTGCCCGCTGCCCCCTCTCCCTCCTCCATCCTGGTTAGGACCCAGGAGGGAGCAGAAGCCGTTCTTCCCCGACCACCCCAAGCTGTCCTGGAGCCCATGGCTCTAGGCCTCCCTGGCAGGGGTTCCGGCCTTGCGGGCAGCCCAGAGAGGCCAGGCCTGCTTCCGGGAGGCAGGAGGACCCAAGACAGGGGACACGGGTGTTGGGAGTCCAGCTGTGACACTACCCCATCGACCCTGGTTTGGACAGTGATGCTGCCACGAATGGCTTGTGCTCTGGAACTAATCTTAGCTGAGCATTGGCTCCCGGCTGTCGGCACCGGCAGTCGAGGTGCTGGGGCCAAATGGGAGGGCGTGGGGCCTCCCTCCTGTGTACGGAGTCCACAGTGCAGCTGACCAGCAGCCTCCTGGCCTTCCCATGGGGCGTGGTGTCCGGGCTCCCCTGGCCCGAGGTCATCCCAGGCACAAGCAGGGCAGGGCAGGGGTGTGATCCCTGGCCTCCTGTGGTAGGGCACCCTAGGGACCCCCATTGAGGGGGCCAGCTCTCAGGGCAGCTGCTTCAGACCCTCTGTGCTTGCAGGGGTGCACTGCCACCCCAGCCCCCGGGCCCTCACGCGCCAGATGGGGTGTGTATGGACTTGGCGAGTGGAGGGGGCTGACCGGTCACTCAGCCCAGCACTCACAGGTGTGAGGTCCCTACCCCAGGACCCCATGGGCCTCTCTCAGACACCCTTCTGTGGAGTAGCCATGACGACTAAGCCGGTGTCTGAAGTTCGGCCTTGTGCTGCTCCCTGCTCTCAAAATCCCCAGGGGCAATAACGTGCCACATTTCTCCTCCACGAACAGAGAGCTGGGTCCAGCCCCTGCCAGACCGTGGGGGCCACATCTCCGGCAGCCCTTCCGGCCCCAGCTCAGAGGCTCCAGCAGAGAAGTGGAGAGGGGAGACCACTCCTGTTCTCACACACTGCACCCAGGGAGGTCCTCAGACCTGTAGCAGGCCACCTAACACAAGAGGCTTCTTTCCAACTTTAGGAGGGACTTGGGGTGGGGGACAGAGGACCTGAGAGCATGGGGCAGGCTGGCCCATGCATTTGCATGCTGAGCCCTGGATCTCTTGTGTGGCTGGGGGTGGGGGGGGCGGACCAGAGCCTCTGTCCACCGTTGCCCCTCGGGACCTGGTCACCCTCAAAGTGCCCGTTGGCTGGTGGGCTTCGGGTGATACACAAGGGCTCTGGGAACCACTGTGCCCACACCCCACTGGTGAACGGCGAGTGCCCTAGCTCTGGCCGCTGCCCCCCACGGCCCAGGCCCCATCCTGGTCTCCTGCGGTCCTCTGGTGAGATCAGGCCTCAAGAGACACACAGGGTCTGAGTAACCCAACCTCTGTGTGCTTCCTGCCCCTCCATAAAGGGCTCGAGTACCAGCGGCCGAAGCACCCGATTTCCAGCAGTGACATCGAGGTGGCCTCCACGGGGACGCCCCTGCAGCAGGAGAGCCCCGAGCTGTACCGCAAAGGCACCACCCCCTCGGACCTGACCCCCGACGACAGCCCCCTGCAGAGCTTCCCTGCCAGCCCCACGGCCACCCCACCCCCGGCCCCTGCCTCACGGAACAAGGTTGCCCACTTCTCCCGGCAGGTCTCGGTGGACGAGGAGCGAGGCGGGGACATCCAGATGCTCCTGGAGGGCCGGGGAGGGGACTATGCCCGCAACAGCTGGGGCGAGGAGAAGGCCGGCGGCTCCAGGGGCATCCGCGGCAGCACCCTCCGGAGCAGTCAGCCCACGGACGACTTCCGCTGCCGGGGCCCGGGCCACAAGCAGCCAGGCAACCCCAAGTCGCGGGAGCGGCGGACGGAGTCGCCCCCCACGTTCTCGTGGACTTCCCACCACCGGGCCGGCAATCCTGGCTGCGGGGCTGCACAGCTGCTGGAGCTGGAGGAGGAGAAGCTGAGCAATTACGAGCTAGAGATGAAGCCCCTGCGGAGGATGGACTCGTACGTGCAGGAGGCCCAGCCCCAGAAGAGACGCCACAGCAAGGGGGGGGCCTGCCGCGGCCTGGGCGACGATCCCCGCACCGACGACCGGGGCTTTGGGGCCCAGAGACTGCGGTCCAAGTCCCAGAACAAGGACAGCACCAGGCCGGCCCCCGGTGCGGAGCCCGCGGTGCAGAGGCTGGAGAGCCTGCGGCTGGGGGACCGGGCTGAGCCCCGGCTGCTGCGCTGGGACTTGGCCTTCTCCCCGCCCCAGAAGTCCTCCCCCGTGGCGCTGGAGTCGGACGAGGAGAACGGGGACGAGCTCAAGTCCAGCACGGTGAGTCCTCACTGGCCACTGGCGGCAGGCAGCGTCCTGCTGCCTCCAGCTGAAGGGGGGCTTGGGGGAGCGGGGGGGTGGCGGTTCCTTCCCCAGAAAAGGGTCCCTCCCACTGGAAGCCTCTGTGGGTGATGGGGTCCCACCTTCCTTTAGGGCCAAGGGAGGGTTACTCCCAGGCTTGATCCTAGCAGCAAATGCACTTGGGTGGTCTCGAAGCTCCCAAAAGAAACGGGGCTGTAGCGGGATTCCATTCCCCGCACACACACCCCCGGCCCCAGGAGGGTCCACCCCTGCTCTGGTAAGGAAGCCTCGCTATCACCGGGTCCAAGGGCAGTCCTGGGTCCTGGAGAAGAGCACGGAGGGCCAGCCAGAGCCACTGGGGCATCAGGCTGGGGACCAGCTCAGGACTGTTTTGTCCAGGCCATACCTTTTAACTTGGGGGCCAGGCACTGGGTCCTCCCACGATGCCCACTCTCATGGGCAAGGTGGACAGAGGATAAAACTTTGTGAAGGCCGTCCAGGCCAAGGCTTCCCTCCCTACCAGAGCTGCAGTTCTTTGCACGTAGCCTGAGGACACAGCCTTCCTGGCTCACCTGACACGTGGGGCGTGGCTGCGATCCCGGTCACCACGGCCAGTGGGGGACACTGGGGCTCACTCACAAGTCCTCGTGTAAGCTCACCTCCCCTGGCAGGCAGCTTGGAGGATAGAATAGAGGCCCTGGGGCTGGACTGTGTGGGGCCGGGTGGGTTCTCACAGGAGGGACCTTCTGGGACCCTTCACCTGGAGGGGCAGCCATGTCCTGCGCCCCGGGCCAGACAGCTTCTCAGCCCCACCCAGAGGCTAATGTTCCCGTGCGCTCCACGCTGCAGTGACGGCAGCAGCCCGTGAGGGCCTGGCCCGCTGCTGGAGTGCCACATACCTGCCCCACAGGGCATACCGAGTCTTGGACACCTCTGGGACCCACAGTGCGGCCAGGCAGGGTCAGTGTCCATGCTTGTCCCTGGGAGGAGCTGCTGCTTGGGGGCAGGTGCCTCCCTTGAAAGCACTGGGAACATCTTGTGGGTGGGCTGGTTCCTTAGTGCTCCTGCCTCCCCGTGCCCCGATCCCACCGGAGCACAGCCCTAGGAGCGGCCGCTGGGGAAGAGCAGCTTGTGCTCACAGGCCTGGTCGCTGGGGCGGCAGCCGGGAACGAGCACGCCTCTGCGGCGTGTGTACCCACGTGCCTACACGGTGCACACGCGGTCATGCTACGAAGCAGGACAGTGGACATGGGTGGCAGACATGGGAAGAGGTTCTCTCTGTGGCCGCCTGCGCTATGTTGGTGCTGGGAGAAGCTCCCTGCCTCCAGCGGGCACATGTTTACTCCGCTGGTGCCCCTTGTGCAGCACGGGGGCCTCTGCACCCCTCAGCACGGACGCTCCAAGGACAGTCAGCCCAGGGAGGGGAGTCTGGGCCCAGGCACTTCGGGGGCAGGAAAGGCCTGCAGGCAGCCCGAGGCTGCACGGGGACAGCACGAGGCCCAGAGCCTGCGCAGCTGACGGGAAGGAGGGGGTTTGCTGAGAAGCCTGTTTGACGGCTGGGACATCAGCGGATTGCGGGGGCTCAGGCTGAAGGCTGGGGCCGTTCTGGGTAGGCCATACTGGGAATCCCAGGGACAGTATTTTGTCCCAGCTGCTGAGGACGTTTACTTAAGGTGACCCAGAGCTGGAGGGAACTCCAGGACCAGTCACTGCAGCCCAAGAAGCAAGGGGCCCCTCTCCTGGACTTGGGCCACCACCCTGGCTGCCGTCTCGGAGCTCCTGGTTGGGGGGTGGGGCAGGCCAGACATGGGCTCACCTCTCTCGTCCTCCTCCCGCTGCAGGGCTCGGCTCCCATCCTGGTGGCCATGGTGATCTTGCTCAACATCGGAGTCGCCATTTTGTTTATTAACTTTTTCATCTGACGGGATGTCGCGTTAGCAAAAACAACGGCTGGTGTACAAAAGGGACGGATCGTAACTCGGGACGGCCCAACGACCACTTCTGAGTCTTTTCACAGAACATGATTGGGTATTACTCACAGTTTGCCTTTTTTTCTGGGTAATGTTTTTTGGATTTTAGCCAAAATTCTTTGCTTGTATAACACGATGCTGTGTGGCATGGCAGAAGGAGGCCAGCACGCCGACCCTCCAGCTTGATGTGGAAAGGAAAGGGATCCCAGCAAATCAATGGCCAAAAACAAATGGCCACGGTCCTCGCCGCCATCACACCCCGCCTGGGACTGGAAAAGGAGGCAGCCGGAGGAAGACCCCTGCGTGTGCGGCTGAGCCGGTCCCACCAGCCCTGGCAGGTGGGGAAGCAGCCGCTGTGAGGCTGAGTGTGGGAAGCCTGCTACCTCTGCTTTTCGTCCGGGTCCTGGAAGAGCGAGCGGGTGACGCGTACCGGCTAGCGGCAGGGGGGAGAGGGCGTGCCGTCCTGCCCGGCAGCAGCCTGGGCCTCTGTGTTCAATCTGTGCCGTGTACTTGAGAAAGCAGGGACCTGCCGCCTCTTCTTTTCTTCCCCCCAAAATGCCACACCCTGCCCTCTGCTCCCTTTGGCCTTCACGGCGAGGCTCCCTCCCCACAGAGTCTGAAAGCAAAGTCCTTATGTTCCCCCTTCCCATCTGCCCCCCCCCCCGACCCCCGGGAAGCAGGGCTGCGGCTGGGACAGGGCAGGCAGCGCTGTGGGTTCACTTAGCCATCACAGCTGGCGCCGTGTGGCATTTCTACACTTGGCACGCAGGAGGTGTACCCAGGCTTGCCTGCCCCCATCAGACGTCATGGCAGTGACTGACATGGCCCTCAGCAACATCATCTTCTCTCGCAGTCACTAAGCACACGGGTTTTCCATCTTTGTTGGCCCCCAGATACGCACACTCCTTCCAGAAGCCTAGGTCATGGTGCGGAGCTGGTGTGGTCCCAGGACAGGAATGTGGGTGGAATCCAGTGGCTTGAACGTCCCTGAGCAATCCTAGCCTGTCCCTCCCCCACCCCATACACCACGTACCTGGTTTCAGTCAGATCTGCCTTCTCTACCAGAGTCACTCCATCATCCAAATGAAAGAACAAGGTCCCAGAATGTTTGGGCGCTGGAGCCACCCCTGGCCCGTGCGTATGGACGTGTCTGTGGGGCACGGCCACGTCCATACGCAGGCCTCCGCGTTCGCGCCTGGGGCGGTCCTGACCGTGAGCCCCCCACCGTGCTGGGCACAGCCCGGCTGTGGACTCTGCCTCGCTTTGCTTATGTTGAGCTGTTTCTCTGCTGCCTTTCAAGCAGATTTCTTTACTACACTGCACTGGATTGCTATATTTTTAACCAGAAATAAACTCAAGATTAGAGCATGTTCCAGCTAAATCCAGTTTTATTTTTTCTGTTCTACATCCACTCCCCATTTCCTCTCCTTTTGGCTTAGTTTTGGGGGGGTCTTTTTCGGGGAGTGGGGACCTAGGCGAGCGAGGGTCTGTAAAATACACTGCGGAGAATGCTGCGTTCTGGAGGAAAGGAGAGCTTTTGGTATGTCACCTTCCCGTTCTTTTTTACTACCGTTTGCTGCGGACCTGAGGTGAACTAAATAAAGACTGCTCCTTGCAGCTCAGAGTCCTCCGGGCCAGGACACGGGTCCTAGATTCTGTTTGCGACTGTCTGTAAAGATGACAGACTTGCGTGCATTCCGGTAACGCCGCAACACACAGTGGGGCCTAAATGTGCAGGTTACACACACGCACACGCTGACCCAGAGGAGCTCAGAGAAATGCGAGTCACCGCCCTGTTTTGAAAGCAGTAGTGGTTCCGCGACGAGGGGCGCGTGTCCCGTGACGCATCCGGCCGCTGACACCACAGCTGTGACACCACACGGCCCATCCTTTCCCTGCACGCTCAGGGAGTTCCCTGTGGATTCCACCGAGACCACAACATCCTGGGTCTTAGAGACTCTAGAAGCTGACTGTGCACTGGTTTCCCCACTGATTAAGGCCCAGGCAGCTCAGCAGGGGGGAGTGCTGCTGCTCCCCTGGCTGGCTTTTCCTACTGGCCCAGAGCCTCAGGTCCCGACAGGTGCCAGTCCTCCTGTGGGGCAGGGCAGCTCACCTGCTTCTCCCTCGCGTGTACCTGGTGGGCGCGCATGCAGAACGCTCCCCGCGGGAGCGTCAGGAAGGACAGGCATGCGCGTCAGGGCCGGCCCCTGTGGTACGAAGTGTTGGCACGTTTTAATTACTCCCAGAGCAACCTTGCAAGAGTCCTTTTCTCCTGTGACAGCGTGTTGTGCTCCACACTCTAGCTATGAAAGCCGGAGGCAGAGAAACGGAGTGACTGGAGCTCCTGAGCCCAGGGCCGTGGGGAGGGGGGCAAACAGGTCACCACTCCATGCCCAGCTCTTGCCACCCTCCCCGGGGTGAGAAACCTGCACTCACACCTCACCCTGAAAGACCTGGGAAGGACACTGTGCCCTCTGGGGTCAGCAGGTGAGCTCGTGTGTGCCCAAAGAGCACCTGTTGCATTTACCAGAAACGTGAGGAAACTTACACGGCGGGTTACTCGTGCTTTTCTGAAATTTGCTCAGTGCCTGTAAAGTGCTTGGATAATTTCAAGCACGTGAAAAATTATCCACGCTAAGCTTCCTAATCATTAGCACATGGGATTCCCAAAGACACAGAGCAGGGATGCAATGCAGGAGCCTAATTAACAGGAAGAGGACATCGCCAGAGGAAACTTCCAGGTAGCCACAGAAGTGCGACACCTGTTGCCAAAATCACTCTCCCCAGAAGTCCACAACCACATTTACCGGCCAATAAACTCACGTCCTTGTTGAAACGACTGCACGGGCTGTGCACTCACACACACTGTAGGATAACGGGCTCCTTGCCACTTGCGCCAACCCAGATTCCCCAGCGAAGCAGGTAGAACACAGGTCAGGTCTCCGCAGCCACCCCTTGGGGCCCGGGTTTGGTGCCCACACCAACAGGTAACACAAACAGGGCAGCCCCACATCCTGGTCCTAAAAGTCCTCCCTTTCAAGAGTCCCAGTCTGGACGATCCATTACACAGCCACCCCGCTTGAAACCAAAGGACATTGCTGAAAGCCCAGTGCTGATACAAGACGTATGGGGCTTGATGTGGACGAACACCTGGGGGAGTGAAGGAAATAAAGTGGTGGTGTTCCTCGCAGTTTTTAGTTTGGGCTTTTGGCCACGTTTTTTTGATCCCCTCCTGAATCAGCGCCAAGGTCCCCACTTGAGGCGGGTCTCACTTGCACCCACAGGGGGACACGCCTCAGACGCCCACAGCGCCTTCCTCCAGGGGCAGGTGCGTCCTTCCCCTTCACAGACACAAGACGACACCTCTCACCCCTAACGAGAGGGCCCACCTCGGCTCTGGATGAAGCTCACTTTCCTCAACTCCTGTGGGTCTTGTCTTCCGGTTTTTCTTGCCTTTGGTCTCAGAAACTCCACATAAAGGTGCCTACTAGATTTTAAGCCTCTATGTCCACAGCCACATGTGCTGCCGGGCCCTACAATCCACGGCCAGCACCAAGTAGAGCAGACAATGGCTCACGTTTCCATGGTGTCCTGCCTCGGACAGGATCTGCTCCCGTCAGTTAAGCGTAAATGTGAAGCAACAGGACCAGGATTCCAGACAAAAAATAAGGAATAAGGGTGAAGTGTGCTCTTGTCAGCAAACTCAAGGTGTCTTGCTAGTTTCGTTCCCGGCCCAGGCCTGGCCACATGTCACACGCTACTGTCAGTAAGCAAAGACTGGAAAAATGATCTGTCCCCGAAATCTATTCCTGAGAAGTGTCGCTAACTCAGCCTTAAAAGCAGCAAGAAAAAATACAGTTACCAGCGTTCAAAAACAGAAAGATGACGCTGTATTTTACGGTCTGAAAGCTCTGGGGACCAAGGGTCGCAGACGCAGAACGCCTCCGCGGAAGAGGGTCCCCGCGGAAGAGGGTCCCCGCGGAAGAGGGTTCCCGCGGAAGAAGGTGGGGAGACGCTGGGCACCTCAAAAAGCCGCCGACAGGAGACACCAGCACGTGTGGCGCCCGGACAGTGAAAAACTGTCCCGGCTTCTCCAAAACTGTGGCCCACGAGCTAGGAACAAAGGGTGCTTTCCGAGTCTGCCTCTGCATGAAACCCCAACACGGAAGTGCCTGAGATATAAGAGGGCAAACATGGGTTGTTCCAGCTTGTTCCTCGACCTTTGGGAAGCAGGCAGCCCGCTGGGGCAGATCGCATGATCGCGAGCAGCCCGTGGGCACTCTGGGTGTGCGGCCCGGGCCCGGGGCTTCAGGGGACGGCAGAGCAGGGAAGGCGGAGAGCAGCACACCTCATACCTACCTCACTTCTGTCTGCCCCCACCACTCCCACCTGCTGAAGTCCCAGACACACACCTCACTGCTGCGTCTGCACACACCGTCCCCGGCTGCCCGCGCGCCCCCCCATCTGTGCCGCACGTGCACGCAGGTCTCTGGCTGAGCCACCACTGCTTGGTGACACGGGGACGGTGTCCGCCCAAAACCACGAAGGGCAGGAGGCCCCAAGGGACGGCAGGTCGGGTGTTGGCTGGGCCCCTGCTCCCCTCCACCGTGCCGGCAGCACCCGCCCCGGCGATGCATTCCACCCCTGTGATGAGGATCAGAGATCAGCACGCTTAAGATTTCTAGTCCCTTACGATCAGAGTTACCGTCCCCCAGCGCTTCCCACGTGAGGACACACGTCACAGAGGAAGGGCTTTCCATCACTGTTCAACCGTGAGGCCAACAGCACTCCCGCCGCCTGAGAGGGTCTCCCTCCCTAAACACTGTCAGTCCCCAGGGCAGCCCACCGTGTAGCCAAGGGCTCTTCATCGAGCCGCACCCGCACCACCTGCCCGGGCGCGCCACCTGCCCGTGAAAAGGCAAGAGAGGAGTGGAGGGCTGCCCTCCAGTCCCCCAGCCGGGCTTCCACATGGGGTCGGCTTCGGGGAGAAGACGGGTCTGGACGCAGGAGGTGGGGAGTCTGTGCCGCGGCCCCAGCCCGGGACCCCGAGGGGGTCCTGCTCTACTCAGCACCGTCACTGCCACCACCAGAGCAGCGTGGCCTGCGCGTTGAGCCCTAGGCCCGCTGGTGGTGGGCGGGCCCTCGCTGCAGGACGCCCGGCACTCAGCGGCTCGCCGAGCTGCTGGGGCCTCCCGTGCACAGAGCGAAACCCGACAGCCGGACTCTGCTTATTTGCACCATTCACCACGTCCAAAGAAACACCACCCGCTGTAGCCTGACTGAAACAAAACCGCCACAGCCCTCACCACCCGGTGAGCGGCGTGTGCACCCTGGCCCTCACACTAGACAGGAGACCACTCACCCTGACACAGATGCCTTCCTGTGAATTCTAACATAAACCGGTCTCAATCTGCATTTTCTTTTCCCACTTTTTTCCCTGGTGCATGTAAACTTTAATACAGTGCAATCGTTTGTGCATTGACAAAAAGGGAATGTTGACTATGTTTTGATTTTTCTTATTGATGAAGCGGCTAAAAATGTTACCTCGCCATTTTATCTTTTAGCTGGGAAAAATAGCTTGGTTACTTACAAAATGAAAATTAAATACTTCTCCTTAATGAATGTAACACTCTAAGTCATACCGTTACTATGTATTTCACTATCTGAAAGCAAGAGACACTGTCGAGAGTTGAAACAATTTTGCTCCTTTTAGTAATAAACACCATCATTTGAAAACTCTGGGTCCCTTGCATCATCTCGTTACAGACCAGGGTCTTCACTGAAATCTCCTAATGCCAAAATTTTGAGACGGAGAAACGGAATTCTTTCTCCGGACAGAGCCAGTGCTCCCCCGACGGCAGCCCTGCAGCCTCGGTCTTGGGCAGGAGGGGAGCCCAGCCCGAAGCGCGCCCGCTGCTCCCCCAGCCGGCCCCACCAGCCCCACACGCTCCCCTCCACAGGCTCGGCCCCAGAGGCCTCACGGGATCGCTGTGCTAAACCCAGTTTGATTTAAGCTTCTCATGGGGGAACTTCCTCGCCTTTCTTTCCGAAGAGAGCTTTTCCCGCCTCAGGATCCCCCTCCACACACCTGGGTCTTCCCCGGCCGGCCTCCCCAGTCCAGAGCCCCGGCACATGGCTGCCGAGCTCCACGAGCTGGTCTGGTGCCGAGGGTCCACCGCCTGCTCGGCACCGGGGAACCAGGCCCGGCACTGGCTGTACCCGTGGCAGCTCCTCAGGCCCTGATGGCTTACGCGTCCTCGGCCACTGGCTGCGCCGGTCAGTGACTTGGCTTCCTGCTGGACACCGCGGTCAGACCGCCCGAACCCAGCACTACCAAAGCGCTCCCGCAAAACAGGAACGAAGACGCCTCTGCTCTACACTCAGGAGGTACCTGGGCCAGGAAGACAACACTGGTCTACGGTGACCAAAGGCATGCGCACAGCCCGCTTCCCAGTTCAAAACACCCGGGAAAGCAGCAGTTACTAGAAAGCTCCTTCAGTCTCGTGGAAGTAAGCAGTGGCCAGCAGATGGATTTCATGCTCGCTCAAGCTGAAGTGGGTCACGTCCCCCCCGCGCTAGGGAGCAGCTGCCCGTCCCCAGCCCCCAGTCAACACTCTGTCACCTCTTCCTCACCCCGACACACGTGGGGGGCTGGTTCCCAAGTGTGAACCTCACTTGGGTCACCCGATCTGAACCCAACCTTGCACTGAAATTCCCCTGGGTGGAGGCCTGAGGGCCCCTCTAGCCACAGGGGACAGCCCTGAGGAGACGATCTGTAACTGGCAGGCCCTGGCCGGCCTCTGGCCCCTCAGTGTGGGTCTGCTGTCAGCTAGCGGCTGACTCCCTGCTTGTACAACTTGGTAAAGGACCCAAAAGGTGTCAAACTGCAACAAATAGCACTCTCCTATCTTTCAGAGACAGACGGAGAAACACGTGGAATGGTAAGGACCACCAAGCTATGGTGGTAGTTCCTGGACGTTTGTTCCATTCAAGCCAACCCCAGAAATCTGCCATCTCTGGCCAGCCCTTTCAAATCCATCTTCCTGCAGCATGACCCAGAGAGCCGCTTAGCCGCCCCCGGGGCTTGGGGAGGACGCAGAGTCTTCACACTCGAAACCCCCACGCACCCCAAGGAGCTCTGCTGGTGTCTGAGAGGGCACGGCCAGCGGATGGGTACCGTAAGAGAAAGGGGCAGAACCCAACAACCGGGCCAGTGGTACAGGGGCTTACCAACAACTCAGCAAACCAAGGAACAGACAAGATGTGCGACGGGAGGGCCCTTGCTGACCTGGAATATAGCTGTTTCCAGCTGTTCTTGCTCCAACAATGCAGGAAATGCAGGCCTCGGGCTTCCTACTGGCCACTCATGCCCACGGTGGCCATCAAGGTGTCCAGAACGTTCAGTCACCGGCAGACAGCAGGGTAAGTGTGCTGGTCCTGCTCCTGGGGGGACTCTCGCGATCCTAGAGGGCATCGCTGTCTCTCCCACTGCTCAACACCTAAGGTGTACCTGTCCTGGTGTTTCAATCACAGCAAGCAAGAAGCAGAGACAGCTCCTTCTCTGGAAGCCTGTTAATTTATTCTCGCTGGCGCACTCAAACTGAGTGTTTTAGCAATAACCCTATGGACATGACAGCAAAACAGAGACTATTTGTATGAGGAGTTTCTTCAGGGGATTTGCGAGTTCTCATTCAACTTGGTTGATTAAAAAATATCCTCTTCGGGGCGCCTGGGTGGCACAGCGGTTAAGCGTCTGCCTTCGGCTCAGGGCGTGATCCCGGCATTATGGGATCAAGCCCCACATCAGGCTCTTCCGCTATGAGCCTGCTTCTTCCTCTCCCACTCCCCCTGCTTATGTTCCCTCTCTCGCTGGCTGTCTCTGTTTCTGTCGAATAAATTAAAAAAAAAAAAAAAAATATCGTCTTCCCTCAAACCTGCTCCATCATACAATCAGTAACACACTGGCCTCTGACAACAGAAAGCTGAGGCGGGGCCCACAGGCTCTTCCA
>NW_024424341.1:1914708-1917738 GCF_017311325.1 Ursus maritimus | reverse complement strand
CCGCCTCTCAGAGCAGCTGCACAGCCAGTGCCGAGTGCCACGTCCCAGGAGTGGGCAGAATGGGCACCAGCCGTGGCATCCCACCAGCCATGCCGGAGGACCTTCCAGCGAGATTCCAGCCCAAGTGTCCGAGGAAGACCGGACGGCCCCCGCATCCCAGGGAAGGGCCACAAACATGCCACTGAAGCCAGAGCACCCAGCTTTTCTACCAAACCCAGCCCATGTCGACCGAAGGGTGCTGTGCCGCCCGGCCCGCGGCCTGGCCTCTCTTGGACAGCCAGGGCCCCCGCGGGCACTGCCCCCAGAGTGGGGCTCTGGCAGGCAGACGTGCAGACAGGCTCCAGTCAGGGGACAGCTTCCCGTCTCTAATCTGCGGTGAGAGCCCACCCCCTCCAGGCTCCGTCCCAGAGGCCGGCCACTCTGACTGGTGAGCTCACACTGTCAAAGCTGGGGGCGGGGGGCGAGTAGCGTGAGAAGGCTGGGGGAGCGAGGGGCCGCTTCTGGGACAGGTCAGCCCCTCGTCCTTCCATGAACACCCTCCCAGGCCAGGCCCTGCTCTGCCACAAGTGGGGACGGCCACTCTTGTCTATTAGCGTCCAGGCAATGACAGGATGGCCTGTCCCAGGGAACAAATGGGGTGCTGGCCCTGTCACTAAAAACACTACATTCTCATGGTAGCAGACACTTAAGATGAAGAAAAGTACCAAGTGTGACTTCAAGGCCCAACTTCCAACCCCAATTATACAATGAAAACTGGTCTCCAGCCACGCACCCTGGAGCAGACACCCGTCTGTGCGCAGACACCACAGGCTGCCGTGACGGCCCCCACTGCACGGGTGCTGGATGGTGGCACCACGTGGAGACAGCGGGGTTCCCGACCTCAGGCTTCCCATCCTCCCGTCACTCTGCTGCTGACAGCCTGGCGCCGGAAAGGGGAAGGGCAGGGGTGGCTCTAGCAGCTCCTCCTGAAAGGCCAGTGGAGCAGCTGCGTCATCGGGACACGCACTCAGAGCCCCCCGAGCAGCCAGCAGCAGAGAAAACGCAGAACTGCCAGCCAACAGGAACTTTATTTCCAAGACGGACAGAGACACAAAGTGTGGCAAGGTGGGCTGCCACCCACAGCTTCCAGAGATCAAGGCTGGGACCTCCAGACCGACAACGTAACATCAACTAGGACGTGTGGCTCCTTGTCTGGCCAGAGGGAGACGGCCCACAAAGCACCCCATGTTCTACTTCATGTTCGAGGTGCCGCCTGCAGCTGCAGCGGGGGCGGGGGACTCGCCTCCGCACCATTGGCGCAAGCAGGGCTGCAAAGAACACCAGCTCTGCTGCAGCTTCGCCCCAAGGCCGGTTTATCTTACACCCAGTGATGCTGAGGGAAGGCCACTGCACCTCACTCGGGTTAACTTCCGGCCCAGTGCGGGGCTGGGGGGGTGCTCAGGCCGAGTCGTCACACACAGTGTTTGCCAGGGCGTGGGCTGCCCTCTTCTCGGCGCGGGGCCCAGCATGGTCCAGGGTGAGCTCCACTCGATACTGCTCGGGCCCGGGCAGGCCGTCTGCAAGCCGCTCGGCGGGCAGCACCGGGGTGTGGGAGCTCCCCCGGGGGGAGGGAGGGGGCAGGAGGGAAGCATGTTGAGCCCAGGATGGAGGCCTGTGTCAGGCAGCTCCAGGGGCCACCCGCTCACCGCCTGAAGGGGCGAGCACGGGAGCACCACATTTACAGAAATCACACGGCGAGGGCACTCTTCCCTCCAACCAAGCAGCCAGCACAGCGCCGCTCAGACACACTCCCGTACAAACGTTCGTTCAAAAACTGAAGCCTGCCTTGACAGCACGTCTACAAAGCAAAGCCAATTTTAATAAAACTTCGGTGAAGCATTAAAGTCTCTTGATACCAGTAAAAATTAGGACTTGGGAAGCAAAGTGACTGCCGAGCTCTAGGTCTGGCGCGGAGCAGCCGCCTCTGGAGCGGCTCGGCCGTGGGTCTCCTGCCACCCCTCGCCGGCACACGCGCCACACTCACCCCCGGCCTCCCCGCTGCTCTCGCCACTGTCCTCGTCCTCGTCTCCACCCTCGGTGCCCTCGTCTTCGTCGCTGTCCTCTTCGGAGTCCGTCTCCTCCAGCCACTCCTGAGCTCCTTTAAAGCAAAAGCACACGTTCTGAGTGTCAACAAGGCAGGGCAGCCCCCTCACGAGACTCATGGTGTGGAAGCTGCCTGAGCCCCTGCGCCTCCGCACGCTCAGAGAAAACGTGCATTCTCTTGGTCTCCAAGCAGAGGCGGGACGAAGGAGACTGACTGGCAGAAACAGAAGACCCATGCCGAGTTCTCTCCTGCTCCCCGGCTCCAGCCTGGTCTTGCTGGAAGACTGAGAAGTCTCGCACCGGCCATGGAGTAACTTTCCCCAAAAGTATGGATTTTAACTTTATTTCTAGTCTCCAGGCTTAAAGGAAGGAGTGGTGGCCTGTGTCCAGCAGCTGCCTGTGAATGTGGAGACGAGGGATGGAGCAGTCTGGACCAGAGCACGGGAGGCCTGGAAGTTCCCCCAAGTCAGCGGCCAGCTCTGCCCTCACGTGCTCAGAGGCAGCGGTCCCTGGACGAGGGGCTCGGTGAGACCTGTTTTGCTCTAACGCCGCTCTGAGCACCACCAGGACAGGGCTGAGGCTCATCGGAGCACTGGAGCAGGCAGCCCACCCCCTCTGCTCCCAGAGCAGGGCAACACGTACAGAGGCTGTGGCCCCCGGCCCTGACCGGGGCCCACCCTGATGTGAACGGCCACAGAGGGGAGGCGTGGGGTCTTACCCACTGCGGGTTCAGTGCCACAGGGCAGATCTGAGGGGGCAGACGCAGCAGAGACGCTCTGACGGGGTTCCCGCCCCAACTGGAGGAGGAGCTTACCTCCACCCCCGCTCACCTGGATCCATCTCCACCAAGGCCGTCCACTCCTGCATCTTGTGCAGATCCAGGCAGTACAGGTCGCTGAGGGTGACCTGGCGGTCACCTGCCTCAAACATGCCCCCGTAGAGGTAGAG
>NW_024424341.1:1907509-1914698 GCF_017311325.1 Ursus maritimus | reverse complement strand
GGGGCCCAGCATGGTCCAGGGTGAGCTCCACTCGATACTGCTCGGGCCCGGGCAGGCCGTCTGCAAGCCGCTCGGCGGGCAGCACCGGGGTGTGGGAGCTCCCCCGGGGGGAGGGAGGGGGCAGGAGGGAAGCATGTTGAGCCCAGGATGGAGGCCTGTGTCAGGCAGCTCCAGGGGCCACCCGCTCACCGCCTGAAGGGGCGAGCACGGGAGCACCACATTTACAGAAATCACACGGCGAGGGCACTCTTCCCTCCAACCAAGCAGCCAGCACAGCGCCGCTCAGACACACTCCCGTACAAACGTTCGTTCAAAAACTGAAGCCTGCCTTGACAGCACGTCTACAAAGCAAAGCCAATTTTAATAAAACTTCGGTGAAGCATTAAAGTCTCTTGATACCAGTAAAAATTAGGACTTGGGAAGCAAAGTGACTGCCGAGCTCTAGGTCTGGCGCGGAGCAGCCGCCTCTGGAGCGGCTCGGCCGTGGGTCTCCTGCCACCCCTCGCCGGCACACGCGCCACACTCACCCCCGGCCTCCCCGCTGCTCTCGCCACTGTCCTCGTCCTCGTCTCCACCCTCGGTGCCCTCGTCTTCGTCGCTGTCCTCTTCGGAGTCCGTCTCCTCCAGCCACTCCTGAGCTCCTTTAAAGCAAAAGCACACGTTCTGAGTGTCAACAAGGCAGGGCAGCCCCCTCACGAGACTCATGGTGTGGAAGCTGCCTGAGCCCCTGCGCCTCCGCACGCTCAGAGAAAACGTGCATTCTCTTGGTCTCCAAGCAGAGGCGGGACGAAGGAGACTGACTGGCAGAAACAGAAGACCCATGCCGAGTTCTCTCCTGCTCCCCGGCTCCAGCCTGGTCTTGCTGGAAGACTGAGAAGTCTCGCACCGGCCATGGAGTAACTTTCCCCAAAAGTATGGATTTTAACTTTATTTCTAGTCTCCAGGCTTAAAGGAAGGAGTGGTGGCCTGTGTCCAGCAGCTGCCTGTGAATGTGGAGACGAGGGATGGAGCAGTCTGGACCAGAGCACGGGAGGCCTGGAAGTTCCCCCAAGTCAGCGGCCAGCTCTGCCCTCACGTGCTCAGAGGCAGCGGTCCCTGGACGAGGGGCTCGGTGAGACCTGTTTTGCTCTAACGCCGCTCTGAGCACCACCAGGACAGGGCTGAGGCTCATCGGAGCACTGGAGCAGGCAGCCCACCCCCTCTGCTCCCAGAGCAGGGCAACACGTACAGAGGCTGTGGCCCCCGGCCCTGACCGGGGCCCACCCTGATGTGAACGGCCACAGAGGGGAGGCGTGGGGTCTTACCCACTGCGGGTTCAGTGCCACAGGGCAGATCTGAGGGGGCAGACGCAGCAGAGACGCTCTGACGGGGTTCCCGCCCCAACTGGAGGAGGAGCTTACCTCCACCCCCGCTCACCTGGATCCATCTCCACCAAGGCCGTCCACTCCTGCATCTTGTGCAGATCCAGGCAGTACAGGTCGCTGAGGGTGACCTGGCGGTCACCTGCCTCAAACATGCCCCCGTAGAGGTAGAGCCGCCCGTGCTTCACAGCCAGCATGGCGTTCGAGCGGGGGCTTGGCTCCACCACGGGGCCACCAGCTTCGTCGGGGCTGTCCTCCTCGTCGGACCGGGGCTGTCCAGCCGAGCCCGGGGCAGCCAGCGTCTGTTTTATGGTGACCACGGTCCCGTCCTCTGTGACCACCTCTCTGACCACCTCCAGGGGCTCCTGGGCACCGGCCCGGCCATGCTCCTGCTTGTCAGCACCTTCGAGCTCTGCTTTTTTGCCCCTCCTACGTTTCTTCTTCTCTGACTTAGGTCCCTGTTGATAAAAAGCAAGGCCGTGTGTTTTAGCAACACACAGCGGTGAGCAGGCAGCACCCTCGAGCCCCAGGGAAGGCCGGGCCACAGAGCCCAAGCACCTGCTGCAGTTCACCCTGGGGGCACAGAGCCTCTGCCTGGGTGTGACCGCCTCAGAGAAAAAGGCAGAGAGGGCCACGTGTCCACCCAATTTCCCGCAGAGGCTCTCCAACCAGAGTGGAGTCTCAGCCAGAGTGGGCCGGACCGCCGACCCCATCAACTCATCTAGACCTAAAACCCCAGGGGGACCCCGATGCTGGGACGGCCACCCACGGTGCTGCTATGGAGTGGGCAGAGGGACGTGGGCCGAGATGCCGAGGGCTCCCATGGGGCCCCACACACAGAGGGACTGGGGAGGCCTTGGACAATTCGAAACCTCGCTGAAGAACCAGCTGACACGACGGAGGGAAAGCGGGTGCAGTGGGGGCTGCGTGTGACGCGTGACCAATGCCGTGCGCGCGTTGGGGCCTGGCTCTACCTTCAGCCGCCCTGCAAACCAGCGGTTCCTGGTGGCGTCGTAGAAGTGCAGGTCGTTGAGGAAGTCGCCCTCCAGGCTCTCCTCCTCTTCCTCGTCACAGACACCCCCGAAGAGCAGCGTCTGATGATTCGGGGTCACCGCCACCGAAAAGCCAGACCTCGGAGTGGGCATGGCTCCTGCCGGATTAATTCGGGTCCACACCCACCTGCCTGTTGGGAGGAGAGGAACACGGGGTAAGAGGGAGCCCGGCCGTGGCCGCACCCAGGATCGCCCAGCCCCCAGTGACTGGGACAAGCAGAAACACAAGACTGCAGGTGAAAGGCCACCGGGCACACTCGTTCTGAGCCCTCCGCAGAAACAAAACACAGTTCAACACGCCCCAGAGTTTCATCCTGCTCGCGAAGGTCCTGCGCGCACTAACATTTCTATGTGCCCTCCAGGCGTGCCCTCTGCAGAGCACGCCCTGGCTGCGGCTCTGAGGCTGGACCGAGAGCGAGGCAGGCAGGCCGCAGTGCCAGGGGAACCTCACACCGCGCCACGCCCTGCGGGGGCCGCCTGGGCCCAAGGCAGCTGCTCCGCGCTGGCCGTGCAGTCTCGCCCACTGCTCAGAACCGCAGACACCCCAGCTCTCCAGCAGGCAACATGCGCGTGTGCGCGTGTGCACACACGCCCTCTCTCTCTTTCTCTCTCGGCACATACTGGTTAACGTGGTAACCCTCAAAACGTGACCTAGTGTGAAGCATGGGGGAAATGTCTTCCCATGACATCCAGAAAAAAGAACTAAGACTGTTCCTTTAATGAACGTTTAAGAACAACTGAATGGAAGCGACAAATGGCCAGCGTTGTACCATGTCGTGCCCAACTGTGCGTCAGTACACAGCACAGGCGCCACTCCGGGGGCACCCAGGACGGGGCCACGAGGTCAACTCATCACAGCCAGCATGTTAACATCGTACGGAAACAGAGAAGGAAAAACACCGAGTGCCCTGGCCCGCGACGCACGTACTTCTCGCTGGCGGTCAAGGGCCTGATGCCCGGTACACAGGTTGAGCACACGGGCTCAGTGTCCAGGGGCCTGGAACGCACTCCACTTCCAGCTCTGGCTCCCTGACGTGCACACCAGACACGTTTCTCCTCAGTGGGAACCAAGGTTTGGAGCCGAGGGAAAGGCAGAGGTCCTCATTGCTCCCTGCAGGGCAGCATGGCTGGCGTCCTGAGACACGCCCGGCTCCCCGGAGTAAGGGTGGGAGAGACGGAAAGGTGGCAGACAGCCTTGGGGGAGGGTGGAGGGCTTGCTGCAGGTCCCAAAGCAGACCCAGGACCAGACTGGCTCACCAGGGTCTAGCCCAGCCTGCTCGTCCCAAGACTCAACACAGGCCACCACCTGACTCTCCGAGCTTTAGAAAGTGCATGTGGGGGCCACTGACCCATGTCGCAGCAGCCACTTGCTCTTGAGCCAGAACAAGTCAGGGAATGGCTGACAAGCGTGACTTCCACTCGCTCTGACGGGAGCTCCTGGGTCAATGCCGCTTGTGCTGGCCGACCCGAACACCTGAGGGTGGACACTCCTCGGCTGTCCCTGCTGTGTAGACACTTAGGGTTATTCCTGGAGTGCCTGGCCTGCCTGTTCAGGTGAGATCTGGTCATGACTCCAGCACAGTGTGCAGGGGCTCGCCAACCCCCCCACCCCCCATTCCCAGGCAGGCGGGCCCTCGGGTCTCTGCCCTGCTTCCCGTAGGAGCCTGTCGCCCACCCCCATGACCCAGCGCATGTACCTTCTCTTCCATCCTCAGGCTGCAGCAGGAACATATCTGAATGCTGGGTGCCTCTGTCCACATCTTTCTTGACTCTCTGCAAAAGGACCAGGGAGTCGTGTGAGAACTGGTCAGGAGCCACCCACAATGCCCCGCACAGCCCCCTTAAGCTTGTGGTCTGGTTTCCTGTTGGGGGGGGGGGGGCCTCGGGAGCCTGCCTTCAGATCAGCCTCAAAGAAAATCGGAACTACGGCCAGTTCAATTCTGACCTCACTGAGCATATATAATAAAAAATGTTGATTTATTAACCAAGAATAGATTCTGAAGGTTAAAAATTCACCACTCTAACAAGCGCCATTGTGGCAGGAACATTCCAGCGCTCTCTTGCGGGCACTTCCACGGCTCTGCAGTGACCCTGTTCTAGGTGGAGGGGCTCTCCCAGAGCGCACGGGGCCCTCCTCCGAGGCCATCATAAAGTTTCATCACAGTTCCCATGTGTCCCCAACCCCATCATCTTTTAGTTCACAGACTCAGGCTTCCCTGGGAGAATCACATTCACGCGCACCGCCCTGGCCAGCAAGCTGCTACCACTGAAAAACTTTCTGTGGGTCTCCAACAAGGAAACCAAGGTTTCTCTGCCCTGAGTCCTCAGCGTCACATCAGCCACATGGCCCCAGGCTCCCCGTCTCTGACGACCCTCAGGAGTGGGGAGGTCTCTGCTCGGCTGTGCTGCACCTTGTGTCTCTCCTGAGATCTGACACTTCTCTCGGCACTGCACACCCGCTGGTGCCACGACTTACCACTGCTGCTGATCCCGCCCCCCGGCCTGCAGCTTTGCACAGTCCTCTAGGGAAGGACATCACTCTGCACAGCCCCACTCTCGGCGAGGGAAGTCATGCTCCCCCCCCAAGGGCGCACTTGGCTACAGAATTTATGTGAATTCTGCATAGAGATTTGTCCCTTTACCTGATCCATTCATTCATTCAATCATTTGCTTATAATCAAATGGACTCATGGATTTTTATATTATACTCTGGGCTGTAATCCAATCTGCTTTACTTTGTTGCTAAAACAGTTCCAGCTTTGGCCACTGGGAATCCTTTCAGCGGCTCGTGTCCATCTCACACACCCACGTCCTGTGGGTTTCCTGTAAGTACTCCCTTAGGTTGGGGCACCACAAGATCCTCCAGCCTCATCCCATCCATTTCTTGACCCAGGCCTGGAATCAGCCATTTCCCCTAGGAGCCCTGGGTCCTTTCACTGGAGATGGTTAGAAACCAAGATCTGGGCACCAGGAGTGCTCCCTGCGGCTGTTACTTCCACCCTCCACTCCCCCCCCCCGACCCCCAAGCTCAAGACAGGATCAGGAAATACGTATTGCACTTCTTTTCCTCGCAAACACAGGTGTGTGTTTACTACAGGGGGAGAAGCTGGTTTCCCTTTTGTAAAACAAAGCCACAGTCCAACTGTCCAAAGACTGGACACGTGACCTGACGACCCCAAAGCCCAGGAGGTTCAGGATCGGCCCTGCATGGGGAATGGCCTGCATTCCCAGAAATGAAACTGGGTGTGTGCCGCTCTGGTCTTCCTTCTGGACACATCTGCAGGATTCAAGTGAGGCAATGTCTGCGCATTAGTTATTCAGACAAGACATTCTTTTTCTCTAGCAGGTTCGCACGGTGGGAGGACTACCCTTCCACACCATAAGGCCCGGCACGAGCAGGAACTGAATTCACACCCAGAGGCCCCGCCTGCCAAGGAATTCAGTGACTGCTCTGTCATTAGAGATACAAGTCACAGCTGAGCTGCAGCCCCTGCATCGCTGCCCCTGCTGCCCTGAGTGCTGTTTTGCTGCCGGCAAGGGTCAGAACCTCCTAGTTAAGGTGGCTCTTCTATGCTGTATCAACGACACACCTCCTTGCCAGGCCCACGAGCCAGAACCCTTCCCAAGAAGGGCGATGCCACAAGCCCGGGGCCCTGGCTTCACTGCAGGCTGGCACGCAGGCCGGGCTCTGGCTGGAGGGGGATGCATCGCACACCCCTTCAGAGCGGAGCATGCTGGCGCCGGGGCTGCCCGCCCCCCAGCTCGCTAACTCCTCCCGTACAGCACTGTCTTTGCCTGAAATGCAGGGACTTCCCCAAAGTCCAATCTCCTGTCCCCAAGGGGACCAACAAAAAGCTGCCTGTGTAACTCTTTTATCGTGGATGGCCCGCGGCAGCTTCTTTCCGTTAACGCCCAGTGCCTTTAGAGGCGCACGGCTCGTCTTTTCATGAGACTCCACAGCCTGGAGGAGGACACGGGGTCTGCATAAGCCTTGGGACAAGTCGAACTCCCACCCGGGGAGCATGACACTCCACACAAGGTCTCAGCCTCTAAGGACGAGCACTTGGGTAAGACGCTCAGGACGAGCACTTGGGTAAGACGCTCAGGACAGCCGCCACTGACGCCACACAGCAGAAACTGTGCACAGTTCACAAAGAATGTATTCCCCACTCACACGTTTCCATCTACCGTAGTACTAACGGAATCCATGGAATCCAAAGATACTTATGACAGAGACACGTATCACGTGTTACAAGATTACACTGAAAAATAACACAACTATCTCCAGAACGACTCAGAATGTGCCCGAGACCCAGGCACCTCCTCGCACTGCACTCACACCCTGCACTCGGGTCCTCGAATCAGCAGCTCTAGCTCCCTCAGCGTCAGACGTGGAGACGGACTCCCTTCAACCTCCTGGGCCACTCCAGACGCCTAGTTTCAGGGCAATTCAACCCCAGCGAGGGGCGGCAACAGGTCTGAGATGAGAAAGGGCCCTGCGCTGTGCACTCTGAGGAGCCTTTGCCAATTGTCTGCTCTCTGGAGCCTTCCCCAGTCTGTCCCCAGAGGGTGGGGAGAGGGTCCATACAGAGCGGCTGTAGCCTGCAGGAGAAGGACCACGCGGAGAAGCACCTTCAAGGAACCGGTGTCTCCAGGGCCAGCGAGAGCAGCCGCCTGAGCACAGCCTGACCAGGGCCTCCGGAAACAAAGGAAAACGCCACAGGCCATTGGGAGAAGGTGCTCCTGCAGCTCCCAGGGAGGGGAGGGGAGGGGAGG
>NW_024424341.1:1902264-1907489 GCF_017311325.1 Ursus maritimus | reverse complement strand
CAGCACGGGGCAGATGGCCCTGCCCCTCTAAGCAGCCAGCAGTGCCAACCAGCTGCCTCATCATCTTGGCAACAGGACGTCCTTTATAAAGTTAGCACAACTTTATCCTGGTTCCCTTGGATTCACAACAGCACCAAGTGTCAACACCTGGCACGGGGGACCGCTGAGGTGCCCAGGTGGACCGTCTATGACACACAAAACCAAGAGGCTGTTTCGCCCACCCCTCACAAGACCCTGCTCTGCAGGCGGCTCCAAGCTGCTTCCAGGGCATTTGCACTTGATGCCATTTGGCGGCTGTCAGCTCACCACCACGGAGCCTGACAAGGCCTGCCCCGGACGGGGACACCAGACAGGAAGGAGCCCTCCGCCAGTCCAGGCTCCAGGACCGTGAAGCGTGTGCCAGCCAGGACTCAGGCAGCCCACCACCCACTTAGACTGACACGCTTCAACATTTCATAGCGGCCGTAACTCCAGTCTTCCCGACTGTGACACATCCCCCATGGATCCAAACAGACAAGCTTTCCACTGTGATTCAAACGCCAAAGTCCTGGAGCAAGCAGCCACTGAGAGAAGCGGTCTTGGCCTGTCCACACCCCTAGCCGGTACTGCTCGCTGGAGAAGAGCAGTTGTTGACAAGGAGGCACTATTTTGATTAAATATCGTATCTCTTTAAAGTGGCGTCAGCATCACAAGCTTCCCTCCTGTATCCCGTCTGGTTCATTCGATGAAGCACAAGGTGTGGGTACAACCTGTTTCTCGGGCCCTCCCAACTATCACACTTCTAGCTGAGGCCAGAAAACCAATCAACGTCCTCTTTCTAGAACAAAGGCTGACCACTTCCTGAGCGGTAGGGCCATGACTCACGGGGGCAAAAGGGGTGGGGAAGAAGGCAGACACAGGACACTCTCCCACTGCAGGACAGACTCCTTGCCAGCACCCTCCTGACCACCCACAGGCAACCTGCTCAGCCCCCAAGTCAGACGGCCCGTTCCACGCGTGGGAAACGAGATTTAGAACTACGGTGAGACACCGCACATCCACCAGAACGGCCGAGAATAAAAAAGACTGGCGGCATCCAGGGTTGGCAAGGCTGTGGAGCAACCAGTGCGGGAAGGGCTGTGACACGCCCCACCCCGTGACCCAAGCAGTCCCACTCCTATCTGCCCAAGGAACCAGAACGTAGAGCCGCACAGTGACCTGCACAAGGACGCCCACAGCAGTTCTGTTCATAAGGGTCAAAAACTGGAAACAGCCCAGGTCCACGAATAAAGAACCGAGAAACCGTGTCACTGTGGAATACAGCTCGGCACGAAGACGCAAGCAACGAAAACGTGCAACGTGGTCAGATCTCAAAAGCACAGTGAAGGAAGGATGTCCTCCTCCACGGAGCACATGTGTCCCAAGTCCCAGAACAGGCATGTCGAGGACAAGGTGGGACAAAGCAGAGACCGGCACCTGCCTCCGGGTGGGGGAAGGGCACAGCAGAACGAGGGCTTCCGAGCACCCACACGCACCATCTGTCACAACCAGCAGGTACACGCTTAAACCGTGTGCACGCCACTGCAGAGAAACCGTACATTAAAAATGGAACATTGAGGGGCACCTGACGGGCTCACCTGGGGGAACACGCAACTCTTGATCTCAGGGTCAGGAGTCTGAACACCCGGATGGGTGTAGAGATGATGGAAAATAAATAAAGTTAAGAAAAACCTTGAACACTGAACTCTACATGCTGATACGCGTGCTCCGGTGTTCCAGGGGAAGTGACTGATGTCTGCGCTTTTCTCTGAAATACGTCCAGAGAGCTGACGGGGGGATGATGGGCACGCCTACACGAGGAGTGAGGACAGCAGAGCGCTAACTAGAGAAGGTCTGGGTGGGGGGACGTTAATTCTTTTAAGTCACTATGTTGGAGAATTTCAAACTATAAAGGCTAAGAAAAAGCCTGCAGTGAGACACCACCTCATCCCTGTGGGGCTCACAGGTGTGTACAAGCCGGCGAGGGGCTGCTTGTGGGCTGCAAACACTGTGCAGGGCACCCTGTGTGGGGACCACACCAGAGCCAGCCTGTCACACTCGTGCACACGCACCCGCAGAGGCACGTAGCACTCACTCCAGCGCGTCTACAGTGCTCGCGGCAACGGTGGCTTCCACCACAACAGAACACTGTACTGGAGCTGGTGTCTGTGGCTTAGGCATCAAGAGCACCCCCCCCCCCAATACAGAATTATTCACACTGCAGCATGCTTGGGCCGTATGGGTTACAACATAATATGGGGTAATATGGCTGAAAAAAATCTTAATATATTCACAGGGAAACAGATGAACACTACACCAATTTCTACTTCAATAGAAAGTGTTTCTATTAAACTAATTCGCAATCCTATTTGGAAGTTTCCATTCCTGGTGAAAGTGAAAAAGGCAACGGAGAGGAGCTCCGGGTTCCCTGCCTGCCGTGTCTTACCTGTTTTGAGTAGCCCCCGTAGATGACGATGCTGCCCTGGGGGGTGACAGACATCTGGCAGCCTGAGCGAGGTGTGGGCCCAGCCCCTGACGGGGACAGTCTGCTCCACGTGAACGTATCCAGGTTAAAGGCATACACGTCATTATAGTAGATGTAATCTCTGGTTATAACACAGGGACACAAATGAGGAGGTGGAGACATTAAAAAGTGAACCTGATTCAAATTAAAGGCAAATTTTCTGCCATTTGTAGTAAGTTACCAGTTTCATTAAAGTTCAAATCCACATGAAGGGACCACGGGCATATATGACTCCACATCTGGAAACTAGAGATAACGATAGCTCAAAGAAATACTGTAATTTGCCTGGATCTGAAAGCCTTTTTATAGTCTGAGAGTATATCATACTTCCTTATAAAACTTACAAAATCACCATCTTGCAAATCATTACATTAGGTTACCATGCGTGTAATTTTAAGCTCATGAATTACAGAGCCAAGTGAATACTCAGAAAGGAGACACTCAGAGCTGGGCAAGGGCTGGGAGGAGACCCTGAGCCAGGCTGAGCATTCCTGAAATCGGCGTGCCTAGAGGCCTGTCCCTGTAGCCCGGCAGCTGTGCAGCAGCAAGGGGACCCTGAGGCTGCGCCCTGCCTGGTGCTCCTGGGACTGAAGTGGCAAAGGACTCGAGTGCAGAGGGGGCCTTGAGAAGGAGCCCGTGGGTGGGAAAGCAGCGGCTCAAGGATGCCGTGTTCTGACGTAATGTCATGGACAGGCACGGGCAAAGCCAAGGGGTCCTGGGCCAGAATGACATGAGAAGAATACAAGGTGCTCTCCAGGTATTCAAAGCAGACAGCCAGGCCTGAAGTGAGCAGCTGTCCCACAGTGTGAGCAATTCTGTCTTTCCTACAACTCACCCGAGTGTGGCAACCCGCAGCCCGCGTGTGGAAGCGCTGCCGGGACAGGAGCGCCGGCGAGAGCCCAGTGGCCTCAGCCGCACACAGCAAGGGCACAGGCTGCCACCCAGCAGGTGCCCCTCCTGACTGGCACCCACAGAAATGCTTCTCCCTCTGCACTGCTCGTGCTTTCTCTCTCTCCCCCAAATGAAGTCTTTTAACAAAAATTCCCTTCTACACATAAATATCAACTGTTCTTTGGCTTTTAAAGTCTAACTAACTTGTTTCATAAGGAAGAGGACTACACAAGTAGCTTCACTAGTATCTTTGTTTTTTCCTGTGTGTTTAAATACTTTGTAAACAATAATTTTAAGCAAGATAACAGATAATAGTTTTGAAACCGTTCTGATTTTGAAAAGGTTGCAGATTCCAACCATCATATAAGCCTTGATCCACTTTCTAAGCTGTGAGCTCCCAGGGGAAGGGCCTGTGCTGGCCCCAGCACCTCGCACACGAGCGGTGAATTAATGCACCGGCACACGAATCCCCATGTGTGTATGACAAGTAATTCCTAGTTTAAAAAAAAAGTGTCAAGAATAAATAATAAATGACAATCCCTTAGTATACGTATAAACTTTCACAAACAGCCCGGGCTCTCTCATCCCACACGGCAACGACCCACTGCACGCCTGCAGGGCGGGAGGCCGAGCCGCCCGAAAATGAGCAACCGTCTGTGCAGGCCACACTCCACCAGGCGCTGCGGAGCCTGGTTTCCGCAACAGGACGTGGGACCGCGACGGGCTCCACCAACAGCACGGTTTCTGAGACTCAGTATTAAAGCATTACTACGCCCACGTTACACCTTTAAGGACACAAAATCACTCCTGTTTAACTTGAATTATGCTTTTAAAATCCCCTCCAAAAGCATTCAAGATTTTATATCCCCTTTTCTCAATTAATAAAACATCTTTATTCATGAAGAAAAACTGCAGCTGTAATTGAGCCAAATCTACAGTACAGCACCTCAGCTGAGACCAGGGTGATGGGTACGAAACACCGCAAGACCCTGACTCAGACCCCCTCCTTCACGTTCACGTCCAACGACTGATTCAGGAGTCAGTCATTATCAGAAAAAAATCACGCGGTAGAAATGTGAGAGGTGCCATGATGGTTCATAAATTGAGGACTCCTGCTCTTTCTTAAGGAGTCAGGAGAGGGAAGCGTAGAGCCCGGCTGCTGGGAGAGACAGCCACCCACCCTCCTCCACGTGGGGCCTGGTCAGAAGCAAAGCACAACACACGGGGCCTTCGCCAGGCAGGACAGCCTCGCCGCATTACACAACCCAGCACTGCATGACGATGGTGACAGGAACACGGACCTGTCCCCACGTGTCCTGTTTCTTGGAACTGAACTCAGGACCTCCAATAGGCTGTGGTGTGGACGACAGGCCAGAAAGCCTGTGAGCCTGGCCGGGTGTGAGCACACACAGAACATACGATCCTGGCGGTTTGTACCAACACAGCCCCTCTTCAGACACCCCTGCTCTCGCCGCATCCCCAACACAGAGAGTTCAAAGTTATTTTAGCCCAGAGGTTCTCAGAGTGGGGTCCCTGGCCAGCAGCAGCAGCGCCCACAAATTTGCAGAAAGGCAGAGTCTCAGACCCCACCCCAGGCCTACTGAGTCAGAAACCAGAGGGTGGGGCCTGGCAACCAGACTTCTACCAAGCGCTCAGGGGATGGTGTACCAGGCCAAGGAGGGGAATCCTGTGTTACACAGGACCGGCCGTATCATTTGCAGGTCTCAGCGTAAAATAAAAATGCAGAGCCCGTTGTTCAATAACTATTAAGAACTTCAAGACGCTGACGGCC
>NW_024424341.1:1827944-1902254 GCF_017311325.1 Ursus maritimus | reverse complement strand
GGGCGGGGGGGGGGGGGGGGGGGGGGGGGGAGGCTGCCTCGGCTGCATCCGCAAAGCTGGCTCTGGTTTAGGGATGGGCGGCATCGTCCATGGCTACTCAGAATGGTTCTTCCCCCCAAAAGTCCGCTCCCTACTGTTCCAGGAAGCAAAGAAAGATGTCCTGCAACTGGTACCAACCTTGTACTCTCGTGGAAGCCACCAAAAAGGATTAGCTGTCTCTTCCAGGCTACCATCCGATGTCCGCTCCGACCTGAAGGGCCTCCTGTGGATCTGAGATGGGAAAAAAAGAGACCACTTTTTACACTGATTTCTGTTTCACAAGCACTTACTGAGCACCAGTTAATTGACCACAGATAACCCAGACCATCCCGAGTCTAGCTGGCTGCTATAAACGTGCAGAATTGAACAGGAGACAGTTTACATGACCTTGGAGTAAAGATCTCTGGGAGTGAGCAGGGCCTGAGAAATAGAAACTGGACTCCATTAAAACAGAAAACCTCAGCTCTTCAAAATAAACCATTACAGAATAAAACAGCAAGAGATGGAAGGCGGGGAGAGAGATTTCTGGAAACACTCATCTGACCAATGACTTGCACCCAGAATACATAAAAGAACTCTTGTATCTTAGGAGTAGAATAAATCCAAAAAAATTTTAGGCAAAAGATTTGAACAGAAGGCTAAAATAAAAACGGGAAAGAAAACACACACAAATGGCCAAAAAAGACAGCAAGAGATGGTCACCTCCCTCCATCATCCGTTGTTCGGTGAACAAGCTGAAAGCACAGTGTGCTCCCTACCATACGCCACTAGGGGCCAAAACCCAATGACAGGATCAAGTCCTCACGAAGCCATGAGCCGAGAGCTGGCTCCCTCACACGGCACGGGGGCAGGGGTGAGATGGCACGATCACCGCGGCCGTTCCTTCCACTGTGAAACGCACTTAGCACATGACCTGGCAACAGGATGCCAGATCCCTGCTCAGATATGAAAACACAAGGGCATACGACGACCTACATACACATATTGAGAGCAGCTTTATTCATAACTGCCAAACACCGGAAGCAGTCAAGAGACGTCTCGACGAGTGAACGAATAAAGTGCGGGGCATTCATACGATGGAATACTTGCCGGCAACCGACGGGGACCGTCTCCTGACACACACGACACAGACAGGTCTCAGAAACCTCACGTTCAACGAAGCAGACACCAGAAGAGCACGTGCTGTACGTTCCACTTGTAGGAGATTCTTAAAAAGACAGAAATCAATCTGTGGTGATGATAGTAGCTGCCTAGGGCCAAAGATGACAAGGGGACTCACAGCACGTGGGAAGAAGAGAACTTTCTAGAGAGACGCACACCTCTTCAGTCCTGAGTATGGCGGTGGTTAGACACGCCTGTGTAATAGCTGAAAATCCTAACAGTCCAGCTAAAGGGTAGTCATTTTACTGAATGGGATTTTATCTCATTAAAATGGATCTAAAAATACATGGCAATACATAACCAACAGAAGGACTTCTGAGTTCTGGTTTGGCGTACAAGGGACTTGAAGTCACCAGTCCGTTCCAACAAGTAAAAAGTTGAACAGACTGAAAGTCAACAACTCTTCTGGGATCACGCACGGGTCAAACTGCTGGCCCCCAAATTAAAGACAGGTGAGTACAGGAGTCACATCTCCAGAAGCAGAGGCTCACAGGCAGACACTGTGGGAACCCGTGCTGGACAGAAAACCTGAACTGGACAGACATGCTGCCAGAGGCGCAGTGCAGCCACACGCAGAGTGGGACACTGCAGGAGGACCTGGGCACAGGGCCCCCACCATACTGTGAGATCTACCCAGGGGCTCAAACGCATTCCCACAGTAAATACCGCAGGAAAACCCCCTCGCGCTTCTGGCAGGGGCAGGGGACGGCAGAAGGAAGTGTTCTGGAAAGCGCCTGAGCATTCTGTTCCTCTTGACACTCTGCTCCCTCACGGGAAACCAGCTAACCAGAGCCCACCGCGTGCTCGAGTCTATCAGAGCCAAACTGACCGGGGCAAGAGAAATGTCCAACCCCAGCTGCCTCCGGGCATGCTGGCCCACCCACGAAGGGGAGAAAGAAACAGAGGCACAGGCTCAATAAAGAGCTGAGACCTCCTCACGGGACGAGTGCGCCCCCCCTGCTCAACACACCTCACCTCCACACTCCTGAAGGCCGGTTGACGGCACATCCTCCTACCTGGTCCATCACGTCCTGCTAGTGAGGGGACACTTCGGAGGTGCGCAGAAAGCGAAAAAAAAACACCGTCTGAGGGTCCAGAGCAAGCACCAGAGCCAGACAGGCAAGGGTGCTGGAATTACGAGACCAGGGATTTAAAACAACTGTGAGGAATACACTAAGGGTTGCAATGGAAAAAGCAGACGGCATGCAAAAGACAGACAGGCAATGAAAGCGGTGAGCGGAAATCCTAAGAAAGAACCAGGAAGAAATACGAGAGCTCAAACCACTAACAGAAACACAGACTGACCAGAACGGCTCCGACGGGCTTCCAAGCAGGCCAGACGCGGCTAAGCATCCCAGAGCCGCAGAATACAGCAATGAAAAGCTCAAAAACCCAAAAGAGCGAACCAAGGAGAACCAAGACTGGGAAAAAACAAAAACAGAACTGAATATCCAAGGACTGTGGGACGATTAAGCTGAACGTGTAACAGACGCATAATGGGCTTGCCGGAAGGAGGAGACAAAGGAATAGAAGAAAAATATGAAACGGTGAGAATTTCCCCAAACTGAACTCACATCAAACCACAGATGCAGGACGGTCAGCGGACACCAAGTGGGCTCAATGCCAAGAAAGCATACCTAGGCCTGTCATTTTCAAATTACAAAAACCAAAGAAAAAGGAAAAACCCTGAAAGAAGCCATAGGAAAAACAATACCTTACCTACAGAGGAACGAAGAGGACACTGAAATCCAACTCTTGCTCAGAAACCGTGCCAGCAAGAAGAGAGTGGAAGGAAGCACTTATGCTGCCGGGAGAAAAACATCACCAAAACATCACTCTTGCTCTGCACAAGTACCCTTCAGAAATAAGGAGAAATAAGACTTTCTCCGACAAACCAAAATTCGTGGACTTGGTTGCCGATAGGCCTGCCTCACAAGAAACGCTCAACGGTCTCTGAGAGAAAGAGAAAGAGGTCTACATAAGGATCCACATAAAGGAAGGAAAAGAACTGAAGAAGGAACAAAGTCAAGGTAAAATAAAAACGTTTTTTCTTACTCTTAATCGAGCTGACAAACAATCTGTTCACACCGACAGCGGCAGCGACGCATCTGACCACGTGCTTCTACCCGCACCCACGTTCCTAAAGCTTGCTCCTGTGTCAGAGGAACAGAAGACAGCAACGCTACAAGGAACAAGGGAAGGAATTCAGATTATTTTGCTATTTCAATGCACTCATGCTACTTCACAAGTGGTACGTTGTTATCCGAAGGTGGACTTGGATTAGTTGTAAATGCACACAGCCAACCGTAGGGCAGCCAGCAAAACAGAAAAACGATGGTATAACTGACATGCTAAGAAAGGACAAAACTGGAATCCTACAACATGCTCAATTAAAACCACAAAAAAACACCAAAAAAAGTCAAAGACAAACAGAAGAACAAAGCACAAGAACAACAAAGAGAAAACAGTAACAAATATGGTAGATATTAATCCAGTGTATCAATAATCCCTTTGAACAATAATGGTCTAAATGCACATTTAAATGACAGAGATTGTCAGAGTGGATCAAAACACAAGACCCAGCTATGTGTTGTCTACAAGTAACCCACTTTAAACATAAGTACGCATGGAGATGAAACGTATACACGTGGAGAAGATAAACCATGCCGACAACTAATCAAAGAAAGGTAAGAGTAACTACATTTCAGAGAGAGCAGACTTCAAAGCAAAGAAAGTTACCAGGGAGTTAAACGGGCATCACGTAAGTACAAAGGGATAAACCATCCCAAAACACTTCTTAACACGTGCAAACCAACAACAGAATGTCAAACTGTGAGGCAAAAACTAACAGAACTGCAAGGGGAAACAGACCTACTGCTGTCACAGTTGGAAAAGTCAATGCCCCTCTCTCAAAAATGGATGGACACAGCAGCAGAAATCAACAAGGACAGAGCTGAACTCAACACCACCATCAATCAATGGGATATAACTGACATCCACAGACCACGTCATCCAACAATGGGCAGAATACATTCTTCTCAAGCTCACCTACGACATTCACCATGATAGACCACGTTCTGGGCCACAAAACACACCATAACGAATTGAAAAGAAATAATGCAATGTCTGCTTTTAGACCACAATAGGATTAAACTAGAAACCAATAACAGAACGATAGCTGGGAAATCCCCAAAGAGATTAAACAACACCCTTACAAATAACACGTGAGTAAAAGAAGAAACAGGAGAAATTTAAAAATATCTTGAACTGAATGAAAATGAAAACACAATTTATCAATTTGTGGGATGCAGTGCTTAGAAGGAAATGTGTAGGACTGAATGCACATATTAGAAAAGAAAAAAAGATCCAAAGTCAATAATCTAATTTTCCACCTTACGAAACTTGAAAATGAAGAGGAGACTAAACCCAAAGTAAGCAGAAGAAAAGAAATAATAAGAATGAGAGCAGAAATTCGTATTTTTGAAAACTCCGAAAAATTTTGAAATATTTGGAAAACAGAAAACAACAAAACCAAAAGCTGATTCTTTGAAAAGCTTGATAAAAATCAATAAGCCTCTAGCCAAGCTAAGAAAAAAAGAACACAAATTAAGATCAAAATTGAAAGTCGGGACATCACTACAGATCCTACGGAAATTAAAAAGATTTTTAAAAAGCAGTGCTATAAACAACTCTATGACCACAAATTTGATCATCTGGATAAAGTGGGCAAATTCCTTAAAAGACAGAATTTACCAAAATCCACAAGAAGTAGACAATCGGAATAGGCTTACATCTATTAAAGACATTGAATTAATAATTGATAATCTTCCAAAACAGAAAGCACCAGGCACAGAGGGGTTCACTGGTGAATTCTACCAAATATTTAAGGAAAAAATGATACCAAACCTCTATAATCTCTTTCAGAGCATAGCTTCTACCATCCATCCAGCACTACCCTAATACCAAAACCAAATAAAGACATTACAAAAAAAAGACTACAAACCAGTATCTCTCAGAAACACAGATGCAAAAATCCTCAATATTTACAAATCGAATCCAAAAAAGTATAAAAAGAATTACACACTACGACCAAGTGAGATTTATCCTGGGTATGCAAGGCTGGTTCCACATTCTAAAATCAATTAATATAACCCATCATATCAACAGACTAAGAAAGAAAAGTCACATGATCATACCAATAGATGCGGAAAAAGCATTTGTCAAAATCTAACACCCGTTCAGGATTAAACTCTCTCAGTAAACTAGGAATAGAAGGGAATTTTCTGAACCTGATAAAGATCTACAAAAACCTACAGCTAATGAGTACTCCATAATGAAAAACTGAAAGCTTTCCCAGTAAGATCGGGTACAGGGCAGGGATGTCCCCTCTCACCACTCCTTCCAACACTGTCACAGAAGTCCTTGCTAAGGCAGTAAGAGAGGAAAAGGAAATAAAAGGTATAAATATTGGGAAGGAAGATATAAAACGGTATTTGTTTGCAACTGACATGATCTATGTATAAAATCTGAAAGAACTGACCAAAAAACTCCTGGAACTAGTAAGTGATTATAGCAACGTTGTAGGCACAAAAGTCAATTGCTTTCCTACATACGAGCAATAAACAAGTGAAATTTGAAATTAAAAACAATACCATTTATATTAACACCCCCAACACGAAATACTCAGTATAAATCCTACAAAATGTACAAGATCTATTTGGGGGAAACTACAAGACTATGATGGACAAAATCAAAGAACTAAATAAATAGAGGGACATACTGTGTCAGAGGAATAGACGGAAATTCGGTATTGTCAAGATGTCAGTTCTTCCCAACTTGATCTATGGATTCAACGCAATCTCAACCACAATCCCAGCAAACTGTTTTAAGGGTATGGACAAATGGATTCTAAAGTTTATATAGGGAGGTAAAAGACCCCAAATAACCAACACAATATTGGAGAAAACAAAGTTGGAAGACTGACCGACCTGACTTCAAGACTTACTATAAAGTTAAGTAATCAAGACAGTGTGGTGTTGGTGAAAGAATAAACAAATTGTCCAATGGGATAAAACAGAAAGTCCAGGATTACACCCCCATGAATACAGTCAACTCATCTTTAGCAAACGAACAAGGGCAATACACAATGGAGCAAAGAATAAGCCTCTCCAACAAATGGTGCTAGAACTGGACATCCACATGTCAAAAAATGAACCTAGACACAGATCGTACAACTTTCACAAAAATGGATCACAGACCTAAATGTAAAACAACTGATAACTGGACTTCATTAATTTTTGAAACTTCTGCTCTGCACAAGACATTAACAGGAGAATTAGAAACCACAGACTGGGAGAAAATATTTGCAGAGGACACATCTGAGAAAGGATCAAAATCTATAAATAACTCTTAAAACTCAACAATAAGAAAACAAACAACCTGATTATAAAAGAGCTGACATATCTGGACACGCTTCCTAGATTCTTACAGATTACAAATCTCAACTCCTACATGAGAACCAACCTCTAGGTGCCTCTGCTTCCTGCATGCTGCCTTGGTGGCTCTGAAGGCCCAGCTCTCCCACCTACGGAATTCAGTCAAGTCCACCTCCAACAAAGACCTCAACAACTCCAGGCTGCAAAGGACAGCGATACCCTGAACCACGCAGTCCAGCACTTGTTTGTACAATGCATTCTTCTGTTTACGTCTCTGCATTATACAGAGCTTCCCCCAAAACTAGGTGCTATAAAAAAATACATCAACAGGGGCAGGTGGGTGGTGTAGTCACTGGAGGTCTGACTCTTGGTTTCAGCTCAGATCATGATCTCAGGGTCATGAGACAGAGCCCCATGTCAGGCTCCACACTCAGCGTGGAGTCTGCTTGAGACTCTCTTTCCCTCCCCCTCTGTCCCTCTTATGCTCACATGCTCTAATAAATAAATACATCTTAAAAAAAAAATCCACACACAGAATCTCAAAATGAAAAGGAAGTTCGAAGTGCCCCATGTTTCCTCTTCAGCAAATTCCAGATGAACAGCTCATCACACATCGCTGTGAGGACCCCCAGGGTCTTCCCTATTCCAATCCAGAACCAATTCCATTCTCCCCACCTTTCCCCAAATGCTTGATCACATGGTCTCTCTCCCCTAAGGCCCTCAGTTTATTAATGCCCCACTGAATGTGTCACTCAAAATCAACACCATACTTGTCAGTGGAAAGTCAGCCAAAAGTAACCGATACCTGTTCTCGGATGCCATATTCTGTTCATCCAACCTTTAAGCACTAGCCTTTGGGTAGCCTCACCATGTGCTGAAGCCAACCAGGATTACAAGTTATTAAATCCCTCCTCTTCCACTAGCAAGGGCAGCTTTTATAGTCAGCTCTCTCAATCTCATATTTGCATGCAACCTACAAGGGACACTTCTCCCACTTCAATTTCATCTTGTTGGATTTGGTCCACGAAGGTAATTTTGGATGCTGAATTTGTCAACCAATTTATTTGCTCTCCCTTCTAGCTTTGTATCACCCACAAATTTAGTAAGTATATTTTAAAATCCAAATTCATGATAAAAATACCACATGAACACAGCTCAGAAGGAGGGTCTGGGCCCACCATGATACCGGCACCCACAGATTCACGCGGTTGCTGGGCGCTGACCTCAACTGGCACCCCGCACAGTGGCAGCAGTGCTCTCAGCGCTGGTCACGCTCCACAGGCCGCAGGAGCCGTGTGGCCATCGTGTCCGCTCTGTGCCGGCTGCTGAGGCAATGGGCCACCCTTCACGGCGGCACATTACAGAGGCTGAATGAGAAGAAAGACACCATGCGTGCTGGCAACAAGTCGACTGCCTTCTGAGAAATATTCTGATAGAATACTTTAAAAGTACGATCTGGGGAACAAGTTTTCATTCAACACCTAAGCTAGTATGGAGCTTCCAATTCCACTTCAAAAAAAGTTACACAGGAGACCCGAATACTTCGTGAACCTGAAGTCCCACTGCCATCGCTCAGCGATGCCCTGCAGCCACGAGGCTAGAGGTTCAGGGCCTGCACTCAGCTTCCTGTCCACGAATCCCAGGGGTGCGTGTCCTCTGGTGAGGCAGGCACGAAACACTCAATTCACTTCTTCTGGCAGCAGCCAAGTGTCACTGTTTTGTAACCAAAAAGAGAAAATTTTTCTATAAAAAGACTCTATATACCCCTTTAGAAAAATAAAGCCAACCAAAAAAGCCTGTTTATATCTGAATCTCCAAAAGGCACTTTTCAATTGCCGTCACTCCTAAATATGGAGTCTTAGAAAATTAACAAGTCCTACTCAGCCAGATCTATATGTGGAACAGAAATACATGTGTAATGTTGTGGGAGTGAGTGCTTTTAAGTGCATCTGAGCTATGTGCAGGATGGCATTCCTAGGGCAAGCTGCCACTTAGCATCACCCAGGCCCCTCTATCGGCCACCGCGGTGACATTTACAGGAAACATACCAGCACCAACTAACGCCATGGCTCTGGGCACAGACAGTGTTAAACAGCTGGTATGAAATGATTCCCTGCGCCACTTTAGAGTTTATACCTTACAAAATGATATGCTCTAGTACCATGCCAGGCAGCCCAAGACATCCGGTGAGCAAAGGAACCACTTCTCTCCCAAATCGCTGAGATTCAGGGTCACACAGGTAGACCCAACAAGGAACAGTGTAGTGGCTCACCCTCAGAACAGAAAAGGTCCCTGCTCCAAGAATGGCTACAACAGGGCCTGAGCAGGAAGCATGTACAAGGACATCTTCCTTGGGGCGCCTGGGTGGCTCAGTTGTTGAGCGTCTGCCTTCGGCTCAGGGCGTGATCCCGGAGTCCTGGGATCGAGCCCCACATCAGGCTTCTCCACTGGGAGCCTGCTTCTTCTTCTCCCACTCCCCCTTCCTATGTTCCCTCTCTCGCTGGCTGTCTCTGTCAAATAAATAAATAAGATCTTTAAAAAAAAAAAAATCTCCCTTTCCATTTCAAACAATGTACCTTGGAATTCAGCCCCACTTTCCCAAGGATCAACAGATTCTGGGCTTAGTAAGTGTAAGGTATTCAATCACACCGTACAGAATAATTAGAAGCAGTCTCTAGAACTCAGGAGTCCTAACAGACTGTATCCTCGTTTGATTTTTATTTTAACTATTACTATTAATGATAAAACTACTATTTGTGGGGAAAAAAAAACTATTTGTGGGTGTTCATCTTATGTTAAGCATGCTCGTTTATGGGCTCTCATTCCTAACAACCAGATGGGCAGATACAATCTTTAATCCCATTCCAGAGATGAGAACGTCAAGACCTAGCAGTCAAGAAACACACGAGGCTGGCAATGGCAGAACCAGAACTGAAAGGAGACAGTCTGCCCTAGAACTCACGTGTGCAACCACCGATTACGACACTAAACCACCCCAAGCAAAGTCAGAGGTCTGAGCACTAAAGGATCTGTGTGTCAATAAACCTGACCACTTACCCTAACAGTTTCGACGTCTCACACCTTCTGCATTCCCCCACCTTCTGTGTGTTGGACCCCCCTCCTCGCCCAAGCACGTCGAAAGTGGTGGTCAGTCAGGAGGGCAGGAGCAGGGGGTCTACCCACACTCCTGCTTCCACCTCCCCAGGGGCTGGGCTCCACACACAGCTGTGAAGGAGGCCACAGAGCACTCAGA
Source organism: Ursus maritimus (assembly GCF_017311325.1). NCBI lineage: Eukaryota > Metazoa > Chordata > Mammalia > Carnivora > Ursidae > Ursus > Ursus maritimus. Next base: position 1,892,366 of record NW_024424341.1, on the reverse strand, counting down.
CCACAAGCCCGAAAGCTCACTGCAGACCTTGGAGAGCAGGGAACATGTATGTTTACTTCCACGTGCGTTTCAGGTCCCAAAATTCACACACTTTAAAATTACGTGGCATGGGCCTCACAACCGGACAAGTCATTCTGACTCCCTCTGCTAATGGTCCTTCTTTCCCAGGATGCCCGTGGGTCTCAGATGCCAGCACAAACATGCAACACTAAGTAGGTTTCACTGAGGACCAAACGTTCGTGCCTTTCTCAAATCAAGAGAAGATGTGCGCACACACACGTTTCTGTGAATTTCTTCATTCAACCATTTTTACTGCTCATCTACTAAGTTCTCTGAGGCACAAAAGTGTTTTAGTTGTACGTGAATGTTCCTGGCAGCATTACTCACAAGATGGGAAAGTACAAACAGCCCAAATGTCCATCAATGAAAGAATGGATGAACAAAATGTGGCCCACCCATACGATGGAATATTATTTGGCCACAAAAAAGCACTAAATACTGACACTGGACCTTACACGTCATGCGAACGAAGGCCACTCACAGCAGCACAGAAGCTGCAGGGCTGTAGCGCTGGAAACAGCTGCAAGAGGCCGACGCACGGACAGAACGCAGATGAGGCGCGGCCCAGGGGAAGGAGGAAGGTGGCGGGCCGTAATGGAGTGGAGCGTCACTTGGGGGCGAAGGAAACGCTCGAAGTGAGCCGGCGGGGAAGGTGGCACAACTCTGTGAACTGTACGCCATGAAACGGTGATTTCCTGGCATGTGAATGACATCTGAAAATGCGGAGCTCTGTAAGTGGCCCGGCCTCCTTCTGGGTCTTCGAGTCACAGGTAACAGCTGGGGTGGCCCCAGATTCAGAAATAAATGGAGGAAAGGTGCCAAAATCCCTGTCTCCTCGGTGGGCCCAGCATGGCGGAGGAAGGCATGAGAGCGCCTGAGCGGTCTGTGTTGTCGCCGCGGCCACTCCCCTCCCACAGGCCCCTGCTCTGATGTCACAGAGAAGTCCCCTCGGCGTAGGCAGTGCCAGTGGGAGATGGGGTGCGGGAAGGAGTTGGGAGCCGCCCTGGCATGCCCCCATCCCCCACAGCACCCCCCGCCCAGCTCCACAAACTCCTGTGTCACAGCCTGGCAGTGTGACGTGGCCTCTTGCTGTCTCCGAATGCCCTGCCTGCTGTCCCCACTGGTTTGGCCTGCCCACCACAGGTGTGACCCATTTCCTTCATGTTTACCTGATGAGACCCTCATGGGGGTGGGGGGTCCGAGGACAGACCTTTGCAAATACCACATGGGATACACTAGCTGTCACGGGCTGCATGTTTGTGGCTACCCCCGCCCAATTCCTATGTTGAACCCTAACCCCGGATGCAACGGTTTAGCAGGTGGCCTTTGGGAGGTGAGATGGGCTGGACGAGGTCCTGGGCGGGGGCCCCAAGACGGGATCCGCATCCACACCGGAAGAGGAAGACGACTCTGTTCAGGAGTGGAGCGGCTGTGCAGGCACCTGGGGAAGACAGGAACTGAAGGAAATCTCCGAACAGCTGTGAAAGCTGGTCAGACGCCCTCACCGTGAGGCAGCCAGCTAACACGGACACCCAAGCTTTGGCCCTCTTGACGTCAGCAACCCTGTGATCTTTCCTCTCATGTCAAATAGTTACGATTTCAAGTCGACGTCTCTTGCCAGAAACAAGAACGTGAGTTAGTGAAGACAAGAAAAGACTGCTGAGAGTGCACTTGGTGTTAAACACGCGACAGAAGCACGGCCAGGGATGGCGCACAGCCAGCACGGCCGGGCATGGCAGCCGGAACTCGCCCACAGGGCTGCTAGCTGAGTAACCAGCACCCCCCGCGTGCACAGCCGTTTGCCAGCGGGTGCCAGAGCTGAACGTGCACAAACCTCACGACCCCGTGGCCTTATTCTGCTCAGACACACACGTGTGCTCACCGTCAGATGTGTCCAGGAGTGTTGAGAGCAGCGCCCCTTTGCAATAACCTGACCCTGGGGCCTCTCCACCGCCCGCCAACCAGCAGACGCATGGTCCTGGCTCCGCGGGCGAGCACCAGAGAGCCCCAAATGAGCCAACCAGTACCCCGGCAACACAGACAAGTCTCATGAAAACAACGCTCGGTGAGCACCGCCAGGAGAAACAAGGCTGCATTTATAAGGGTGTTCAAAACCAACCTAACCGGAGCTTGCAGTGGGTGTGGGGGAGCGACTGTAAGGGGCACAGGGGGGTTTCAGGAGTGGCGATAAAGCTCTTTTCTGGATCTGAGCACAGAGGTGTGGCTGCTTTTATAAAATTCATCAAGCTGCATAGGACTATGCAAATTCATCAAAGTTTAGTTTTTAAAATAGCACTTTCACAAAAACCAAACTGGCATTTGGTCCCTTTGCAGCCATCAGCACCACATGGGGAGGCCGTCCTCCAGGTAGACGGTGGCTGTAGAGGTGCGCCCCAGCAGGCCCAGGTGCTGGGGCTGCACCTGGTCCTCGTCACACCCACACGGGTACCGACGGCACTCAGGGCAGCGGCTGGACCCACTGACGTCACACAGCTTCCGTGGGCAGAACAAGGCACGTGGTGGGACGGGACTCAAGGCCTGTGCTCTTTTCTCCACATGCAGCATCAGTGCACAGCATGGCCGTGAAAAAGGGAAACACGCAGGCACTGGTCGATCGAGGTGCCCCTTTTAGTGACCTGACTTCAGACCTCAGAACAGCAGCTCTTCCCTGACTACCCTATGCAGGCCCTGACTCACCTCGCTCGCGAGCTGAAATCATTTCCCCAAAAAGCACTTTCTTCAGACCAGCCCATGTGTGCAAGGATGGGCGGGACATTCTTGCTGTATCGGATAAATCAGAAGTCATCAGCCAGCAAGAAGGAATCCACCCTGCTCTCCCACAAGAAAAACCTGTTTGAAAGCCAGCAAAAGGGCTAAATGTACTCTAGATGCTGATTTAATACAGCAGATGCTGGCCTTGACCCTCCTCTGGAGGCCGCCTCAGCTGTAAAACTACCCCCCACAGGACCGAGAAACACTTATGGAGAAATGAAGGCAGAGCGTCGGGCCAAATCCTGGGCACAAAACACACTCAAGCTCATCACGGGCTCTGCCTGCGCCTTCTGAGCGATGTGGGTTCTCCTGGACTCAGAGGCCTTCCCCAGGAATGGTAAACTCAGTTTGCATTTTGAATGAATCTCCTCGCCTTTGAGATGACAAGACTACGGAGGCCACACCGCCAGCGGAAGTCCCCTCTCCACAGCAGCCACTGCACCAGGGCGCGAAGAGCCCAGTCTCATTCCCAGGAAGAGCGCCGCAGCCCACCCCGAGGACTCAGCAGGCAGGCTCTCCTCGCGAGTCCACCCGTGCGTCCCCAGTTACGGCGGCCAAGAAGAGCGGACAGCCCGTTACATCCTGCACGTCACAGAAGCACCTGCTCTCTTACTGCTTAAGGAGCTAAGGAACTTCACCTGCGTTTTCTTACTTCTGAAAGGGCAGCGGGCATGTTCCGTGTTCACATCAGTGAACAAAACTCCTAATGAGCACAACACCCACTCATCACCAAGGCCGATGGATGAAGAACTGGGGCCTCCAGCTGGGGCCCAGGACCACCTTGGTCAGGATCACTAAGTGGGGCAGGGAGGGCTTAAATAAAAGGCAGATTCCTGAGCCTCGTTTGAAACGTGCTCTGAACCAATGTTTGGGGTGAGGCGGGCAGGGAGGTGCTACTTGGTGCAGAAAGTCCAAGAATCACGAACAGAGGGTGTTAGCTCTGGGCCACGTCCCCAGGCGGACAGGTCTCCCAGCCACTACACCACCGACTCTTGCTGGGACACTTAAAACCATTCTCTAGGGAGCCCTTCCAAAGTGCAAGTAAGAACAGGAAACAACATATTCCATAGGGCCTCAGCCCCGCGTCTAGGAACTGCTACACGGAGAAGGGAGGTGTCCCAAGACCGCCAGCGAGAACACTGGGCACCGGGACAGCGCCGGGGACAGGCCTCCTCCCAGCAAGGAGGGAGTGTGGCTGGAGTCTCTGCGGGAACAGACAGGAGGGGAGAGGCACAGAGGCACAGGTGCCCTCTGACTCTCCAATTCTCCTTCTAGGCGGTTGTAACTTTTACTGACGGGTGAGAAATAAACCTAACTGGAGGGAAGTGCGATGTTCCTGACCGGGAAGACAGGACCACAACAACGTCGACTCTCCCGGAGTGCGATCTGTAAGCGAAAGAAACCCCGTCAAAATCCCACTGGAATTTTTAAAATACCACATGAAAAACTGATTCTGGAGCTCATATGAAAAAAATGCACTGCAAAGAAATGTTTAAGTAAATGACCAAAACCCTCCAGCTCTCAGAATACACCCTATGGCTGCAGGGACGAAGACGGAGCGACACTAGACCAGGTGCGGCCCGCGCCGCGCAGGACAGTTCTCTGGCCCTCCTGGCGAGCACACACACACGTGTACACACTCCTGGGCTTTGTTCTTAGGCACGTATGGTTCTGTGGTATGTATCTTTGTATAAACAAGAGGGAGTATTTCTTTAGGGTATGTTTGTAAAAGCACACTTGGGGTGGAGGCACGTGTTCAGCTGCACTGGGGCGACGGCGCCTCACCGCCCCCCGACGGTGCCCGCCTTCACCTGCAGCTGCCCTGCTGTCACCCCCTGCGCAGTCTCCACCAAGCTGCGTGCTGCTCACTCCCCTTCAGTCTCCGTGGCAACGTGTGCTCACGCCCTCTTCCCCCGCTGGTCTCTGTTCACCGAGGCCCTCCTGGCACCAGCTCCCATACAAAACCAATGCGTCGTGGGGTCACGGTGGGTCAGCTCTTGGGGCTTCTGGGGCAGTGGGAAACCTTTCCGCAGGCCTGCCCGTTCCCCCCACGCAGAGGGCTGTGGGAAGCTGGAATGGCAGGAGAGGGCGAGACACAGGCAGCACTTCCCTCTGTGGTCTCAGGACCACCTCTGGGGCAGCTCAGCACCCAAAACGATACGGGATGAGAGACGTCAAAGACACAGAGGTGGACATCGGTCATCAGGTAATGTCTCCTGAACACCACTGAGAACTTTTCGCTTCCCATCAACAAGCTCAAGACAGATAACACCTCATAATGATAAATACGTGAAGCACCAAAGCACAGAAATCCAGCCGCTCGTGGATAATCTCCCGGCAAACGCCATCAGCAGAGCTGGGGGCAGAACCTCCATCCCCCGCCCCCCAGGCTGCACCTGCTAGTCAGGTGCACACTCCCACGTGGGCCCACGGACAGCTCATGGCAACACTCACCCCCCAGAACCGGGGTCCTCACCCAGAAGCAAGGCTGGAAGAACAGCTCAGACAACACATAAAAGTCAAGCACCCCCTCCTTTTCCAGCCCCGCCACTCCGTCCAGACTAAAGCAGAGGCTTAAGAACACCAATGGTACACAACTTGCAGTCTCCTGTGGGTCTAACGGCCAGTGACATACTTTCCAAAAACTCTCGCGTCACGATGACTGTAAGCATTCAAGCAGCGAGAGACCCGTTTCGCAGAGACAATTCCAACACAGGACGGAAGCTGTGGAAGCCGTGCACGTGTGCTGGGGCCGATGGCCCTGGGTCACAAAGAGGTGAGGGCAGCTGTCCCTGGCTGGTGGGGAGACAGTGGCCACAGCAAGCCCCTCGAAGGGCACATCCCCGAGTGGCCATGTGTCCCTAGTGCCCCTACTTCCGTGTTACACACCCACAGTAAAAGCCACAGAACTGGGAAGGACTGAAGGCCACGAGAAGTGTGCACGCGGCAAAGCAGCTGAGGACGTCCCCACGGCTGCCGCGAGCCCTGAGCCCCGCTGAGCCGCTGTCACAGGGCAGTACTCTCTCATGGAGCCGAGCACCGTCCCTCACCCATCCGTGAATTATGGACAAAAAGTCACTCGAACTGATAAAAATGCTAAGAAAATACCCTGAATCAATTCGTCAAAGATGAAGAGACAGGCAGTAAGTGACGGCTGGGTTTTTAAAGAACTGAAGCAGAGCAAGAGGAACAAAGATGGCAGGCTCCGGGTCTAAATACTTTTTAAATCGAGAATAAATAACCAAGCTTCCACATGTACGCAACAAAATCAATTTCTGATATGAAAATAACTTTAATTGCTGTGCCTACCAAGACCATGAACTTTCCCAAAGCAGGTAAGAGAAAGGGAAACGAAGTCAGTACTGCGTAGCACACAGCGAGGCTCCGTTTTCCAACTTCAGGAGGACGGCTGAAGCTCCTCCGGCAGCCTGGCTGAGCCTGGACGCTACCGACACCTTCCGCGCACTCAGCACACTCGAGGTGTACACAGCCCAGGCCGAAGCTGATCCGAGCCGGCCTGCACCACCCGGCCTCAGCAGCCACGCTAACGGTCCCTCACCAAACCACCAAGCACAGCCTCCAGCGAGTGGTGCTCCCTTCCGATGAAAGCCCCAGGCGCCCAACGGGTTCTGCACCCTGACTGAACTCTGCACTCCAGCCGCCTATTCCAGCACGGGAGCAAGCTCTGGTCTGCCACTCTGACGGCAGAGACGGTGCCCAGGGATCGTGGTGTGTGTGGCCCCGGCCACGGGGCATGTGCACCCCCGAAGAATAAAGCCAACTAACCCTACTTTCCATCTCTCATTCTATGGTCATTCTTCCGACACGCAGCTGACCGGAGGTGAACGTGCAGTACAGATGTGACAAACCCACCATCAATGTCCCCGACGGGCAGAAATCAAGCCCGGCGATGGCGGAGCCTGGTTTACTGAAGAGCCACAGGAAAGCTCTCCCAATTCTTCCTGTCCTCTTCCCAGCTCTGCTATTTCTAGGTCAACAGGCCTAAGGAGAGCACTCCCTTGTAGTGAATACCACGGGCCCACAGCCAGCAAGCCAAAGCCCAGCCCTGCCTCCAAGGGGATCCACACAGCCCGGGAGGAGGGCAACTGCATTCCAGACGCTCCATGTAGGTGCTGCTGAGGGTGGACGGGAAAACAAGCAGGGACACCGCGCTGCTCCCAGCAAGGCCAGCAATGCCTTCAACAAAGTCAGGTGGTCAGACAGCTGGCACCAAGCTGGCCTTCTGTGAGAAGGGTCTAGAGAAAAAGGCGAGCTCTTCCCTGCCTTCAGTCACCAGCAAGACTGGCCGCTCAGGGCTCTGCAAACGTGCTCCACGGAGCCCCGGAATTCCAAAAGCCAGGACTGCGCCACCGTGAACACAGAATGCTGGCACAGGACAGGAGCCAGGCCCAGAGGTCAGGCTCGCTACCCACCACCTTACCTTACTTGCTCCCAGGTCCTGGTGGCCAAATGCAGCACCCAGAGATCCTTGTAGTGGTAGAACTGCTCTCCGTCGGGAGAAGCAAACTCCCCTCCAAAGATCCACAGCTGTCCTCCACACTGAGGCACCACCACAGCCTGTTAGAACAAAGGGACAGGTCAGGCCACCACGCAGCTCGCAGCCGGGTCCGCGTCCACAAGATCCACCAGAGCACCATACACGGTGGCCTCAGCCAGCACCCACACTCAGCAAGCACCTTCCCCTGCGTTTGAGGGCAAAATTCTTCAAAAATCCTGCATCTGGCAAATGCCCCGAAGCCAAACACCTACCCCACGTCCAGGTATTCCCAGGTTGCAAAACCGACTCTGACAACCCCGAATCCCATTAAAGTGGACGCAGCTGTGTCGAACACACACCTGAGCTCGAACACAAACCGACACTCTTCCTTTTATTAAGTATTTATGATAAAGCTGTTTGGCTGCCGCATTAACCCCTTCCCTAGCTGTGTGGCACGGCACATCTACAACGCACCCACAAATCAAACACGTGTGTAATACGCATCGTTTACCCAACACTCCTCTCTCAGAGACTAAAGCGCAACAGCGGAGGCGAGCGAAAGCGGTGAAAACAGCGCCCTCGGGGCCGCTCGTCCCAGAGGCTCTGGCGGTCCCACATCCGCGGGCACAGGACAGCACGAAGGGGCAGGGGAGCCAGGCCGACCAGGCACATGCAACACACGCTTTGAAGACCAACGTGGGCATATTTCAAAGTCTGACTGGGCTGAGACACCTGCGTGCCTCAGTCATTAAGCGTCTGCCTTCGACTCAGGTCGAGATCCTGGGGTCCTGGGATCGAGCCCCACATCGGGCTCCCTGCTTCTCCCTCTCCCTGCTCCTGTGCGCGCGCCCTCTCTCTCTCTCACTTGCTCTCTCAAATAAATAAAATCTTAAAAAAAAAAAAAAAGAGTGACTGGGCTTAGCAGAATATCGAAACTCTCAGAGAACAATGGTCCCTGGGCACATCTCATGCACCAACGCACCCATCTGAGGGGGAGCCGAGCAAGGATGGGCACTCCAGGGCTCAGGTCATTTCACATGCCCAAGGTTACCGTCTCAACGAAAATGAAGCAAGAGTACCCAGCACGCCAGGAATCCAAGCACGAAAGCTCACCACTCGGCCCAGGGGAGACTGCGGATCACTGTGCTGGGTCCCCCGCAAGAGCAGAAGAAGTCAAACGTGATTAAAAAGCATCTGTCAAAGCAAGTCAAAGCATTCTGATTTTCCAGAAAAGGGAAAATATCCTGTAAGGAGATGTGTTTCAGATAGCTAAAATAAGAGCGAATGCTACTCCATGTAAAACAACCCGTACAGGCGCAAATAAAGAAACACCGATTCAGAGAGTTCTAAAGGCAGTTTCTGGACGATCTGGTCCAGGGCTTTTGAGCTCTGGGCTAGATGTGTTGGTGAAGGAGTAGACCTCTTCTCCAAACAAAAGCTTAAGGACTTTAAGGGCTAACAGGTGGTACGAGTGACACTGGAAGCCCCTGCCCAGAACCCGCACCCCCCTTCTCACCCTGGGGACACTCCAATCCTGCGCCCGCACCTCACTTCAGAATGCCTGGCCTTTCTGGGAGCTTGCTGCAGGCTACATGCGAACAACCCATGACCGCCTGAACCCACCAGAGCCACACCCCCCACCGGCCGCCCAGTGACGGGGAGTCCTACTCCCTTGAGATCTTGTGCGATGACAGGCCACCCAGCAGGCAGCATGGTTGCACGTACAGTTGTGATCCTACTGGTTTTACGGTGAGGTGAGCTGATCTGTAAAACGTGTGGCTGAGGGGACAGACTTCAAGGAAGTGACTTCTGCAAGCACCCTGCAAACCCGGGCTGTGAGGCTCACTTGGCCGACAAGTGGCACAGAGCAGAGGCCGGGCTGGTCTATCTGCGAGCACCACCCACAGGTGCGTCCTTCATACCAGAGGGGCCTTCCTGCCCCGGAGCTCAGAAGCGGTTGCCATGGCAGCAGGCAGCGCAGCTGGGGTGGCGGAACCGGGTCAGCGGCTGTCGGGCCCCCACAAAGCCCCCCACGAAAGCACACACTGGGTGGGTTGGGGAGCGGTTCTCAGGAGGCTCTGTCCCAGGGCACCCGCGGAGCACCCTGGAGGTCCTGCAGCAGCGCAGGTCCTTTGCCCTGCCTGGCACTTAAGAACCTGCAGAACCGTGGCTCGGTCGCCAACCTCTGCCACCCCGCACTGACTCGGGGGTGGGGTGTCCTGGCGGCATATTTAGGGTGACACGGCCCTCTCCACCGCCATTTTTAATCAGCTTTTTATGTGCCGTCTCAGCACAGATGACCACCCTATGAAGAGACAAGCCAGTTTCCTAGCACTCTAAAACACCGGTCCATCTGAGGGGAAGACACTGAGAGCTTCAAATCATTAAATCAGCCGTGATGATTCACTGGGGCCCCAATCTCCCAATTTTCTGAGTTTAGTGAAGTGTTATAGTCCTGCTACGCGATACAAGGTGCCTTGAGCTATCCCATTATAGAAGGCTACTACATGATGCACACACACAGTGGACTGGACGTACTGATGCGTAGTCCAACTAACCAGAATTGCGAATGTGCAGAAATACAAATTGTGTTTTTTTTCTAAGATTTTACTTATTTGAGAGAGAGAGCACACCATGTGCATGCAAGAACAAGCCAGGGGCAGGTGGGGGAGAAGCAGGCTCCCCACTAAGCAGAGAGCCTGACGCGGGATTTCAGGACCCAGATCACGACCTGAGCCAAAGGCAGACACTTAACCGACTGAGCAACCCAGGCGCCCCCCAAATTACATGTTTACATAAGAGATGCAAAAATACAAATTAGTAGTTCCGGAAAAATGGACAATGAACTTACTTTCCTATTTATTTCATTTTTTCATAATGAATATTTATTACTTACATAGCTTTCATTCTTTTTTTTTTTTTTTTTAAAGATCTGTTTGAGAAAGCATGCGTGCACACAGGGCAAAAGGAAAAAATCCCAAGCACACTCTCCACTGAGAGCAGAGCCCAATGAGGGGCTCGATCCCACAACCCCGAGGATCATGACGTGGGCCAAAACCAAGAGTAGGACACTTAACCGACCGAGCGACCCAGGCGCCTCGGTTTTTTCAGTCATTCTGAAAAAAATGAAGTTAAACTCCAGGCAGGAAGAAGACCATAAGGCAGAGCTGGTCTTCCACATCCCATCCCCCACTGGCCCCCAACAGCAGGCCCAGCACAGTGAGACTCTGGAGGCTGCACGAAGGTGGGTCCAAGTCAGTGACCTCAGAGTCTCATCTGACTCCTCAAGGACTGTGAACACCTGGGGAAGTTCACGTACTAATCACGGGAAGGCGAAACTATGAAGAGCCAGGGATAAAACCCACCCTTCTGACCAGGAGGGACCAATATGCAGCCCAGCGGCCTCCCTCCATCAACAAGGGGCCACTGGACTGTCCACGAAGCACCTGTCATCAGACAATGGGAAGTGCTGGCCTGAACTCCTGAGAGACAGCCAACAGGCAGGACAAGCCCTTCGACTTGGGATGCACTTTCGGCACCTGATGCAGGAAAGGGGCCCAAAAGGGCAGGTGCTCTTACCGAGCTGAGGAGACAAAGGTCAGAGTTCAGGGATGCTGAGGGCTGCTGGTTTGCAGGGAAGGGTACTGGAGAGAGAACACGCTGCCAGTCCACACAGGGGTCCCACTGGAGCCTTCCGACACCAAGCCGCACAGCTGCCAGGCAGGACCACAGGAGGCTGGGCAAACACCCACCAGGGCAAAGCTGAAGGCCTGCAAGCAGCCTGAGCTTACGAAGGGCTTGGAGACCAGCAAGTTCCAACCAGACCGAGTGAAAAGTATCACTGAACACCCAGAGCATTCGGTGGAGACCCGGAAAGGCTAAACGCTCGGGCCAGGCCATCCACAGGGAAAGCCTCAGAAGGATCACGATGACCTGCAGGTGACTGAACTGCGTGCCGGGACACATCCGTCACTGACGGATGAGAACAAAACCCAGACCACCAACGGGCAGCATTCGCCAATCCAGCCAGGTGCTGCCGAGGGCCAGGAGCACCCTTTGACATCCAGCCAGCATCTAACCGCACATTCCTGGGGGAAAATGTGACCCATTAGAAGAAAAGTCAGTGAGCAGAAAGAGACTCAGAAGTGAGATGAGAGAATCAGTATACAAGAACATGAGAACAGTTATAAATATGCCCAAAGATTTAAAGGAAAATATGAACATAATAGAGATGGGAATGGTCATCAAAGAACAAACAGCCTCTAGAGTGAAAAACACCATCTGTAAAATGAAAAATGCAAAAGTTCACAGCACGTCCATCGTGAACGGCAATAAAAACTATCCAAAATGAAGCCAAAAAAGAAAAAGATTGCAAGGAAAAAAAAAAAGATTCGTTGCCTGCTGGACAATATTGAATAGTCTAACCTAAATCTAACCGGACTCCCAGAAAATCACAGAGACATCAAAACCAAACTGCTAAAATGCCCAAGGGAAAGAGAAAATCACTTAAGCAGCCCTAGAGGAGGACACAGAAACAGTAAATACAGGAGAACAAAGATAAAAATGACCACTATACTCTCATTAGAACAATGTGAGCCAGAAAATGGAACATCTTTCAAGTGCTGTTAGTCTAGAATTCTGTATCTAGCAAGTGTATCATGTAAAATGAAAGTAAAATGAAGACATTTCCACTTAGAAAAAAAGCTGAAAAAAATTGACATCAGCAGACCAGCAATTCAAGAACCAGTAAATGAAGCTATAGGCTGAAGGAGAACATCATCAGATGAAAACGGAGGAATGAAGTGTCCCAGAAACAGTGAATTAGTAAATCAACATAGATATTTTTTCTCTCATTTTAATATTTCTTTACATAGTAACTGCCTAAAGCAAAATCAGTAACACTGCATTGTGCGGTAATAGCACAACGGATAGAAGAAAATGTGGGCATTCTACTGGAAAGTTCTAACAGTCTTTGTAAAGTGGTATAATATCATTTGAAGGGAGACGGTCCTAAGTTAAAGATGCGTACTGCAAACCCTAGAACAAGCATGAAAGCAAAGACAAGGGGCAGCTAATAGGCCAACGGAAAAGATAAAAAAGGGATGTTAAAATACAATCAACCCCAAAGACGCAGGGAAAAAGCCAAAAAGGAACACAGAACAGATGGGACAGATAGAAAACAAACAGCAATACCAAAGGCATTACTGACTGCCCTCTCAATCACCACATTAAACAAGACGGACAGGGACGCCCGGGGGGCTCAGTCGGTTAAGTGTCTGACTCTTGATTTCAGCTCAGGTTGCAATCTCAGGGTCGTGCCCAGCACGAGGCCTACTCATAAATGAATGAATGAATGAAACAGACAAACACACCAATTAAAAAGCAACAACTGTCATACTGGGTAAAAAAGCAAGACCCAACAACAGTGCTGTTGGTAAGAAATGCACTTAAAACGTAGACACAAATGGATGTAAAGGATGAAAACATATGCCACGTAAACACTAACCCCAAGAAGCTTGAGGTGGCTGTGCTAACAGCAGACAAAGGAAGCGTCAGGAGATGAGCGGGGATGAGGCAGTAAGGACAGGGAAGGTGTGAACACTATCAACCAACCTGACCTAACAGGACACCATACGCAACAACCAGAGACCGTACGTTGTTCTCCAATACACACCAAAAATGTACCAAGATAGAGATGTTAGGCCAAAGCTCAGGTCTCAAAAATTTTAAAAGGTCCGAAATCATGCCGTGCTCTTTTGGCTGCCACGGCATTAGAAATAATAACAAAAGAAACCCAGGAGATCCCCAAATATTTGTAAATTAACACACTTCTAAGCGCTGTAACACATGGTCAAATAAGACATCCACAGGCAAATTAGATCACTTCAGTCTGAATGATAAACTGCAACACAACTTGGGGGATGCAGCTAGCGCAGTGCCGAGAGGGAGACATGCAGCTGGAGATGCTTACGTAAGAAGAGTTAAAATAAACATTCCACAGCTCCGCCTGGAGACAGTGATAAAGGCAAATTAAACCCAAAGCCAAAGGGAGCAATAAAGAACAGAAATTATCCAAAAAAGAAAAACGTATAAAAATTTAGACAAATGTATAAATTGAGAGGAAAAAAAAAATCAGTGAACCCCATGTCAATAAAATAGGAGAAACGAAACAGAAATACTCGAACAAAAACACATCTTCTGTTTGGGGTCCAGTGTTGAGAGTGTGAGTCACACAGAACTTTTTCTCCACCTTTTAAGAACGTTTTCAAAAATACTACACGAGAAGTACCAGGCAAATTACTTTCCTACCAACTTTAAACCACACCCACCTTTTAAAGATTAGAAGGCGCCTGAACCACCTGACACAATCATCGGATAAACCAGGAAATTCAAGTCAAAGAAATCAAGCCCAGGGCGGGTCCCAAGCGTGCTGCTGACGCAGTCACACAGCCAAGTCAGACACAGCCCAGGCGCCACACAGTTCCCGTCAGTACAAAGAGAAGCCTTTCCGATGCACCCGTTAAAGACAAATTATGAAAAATTACCTTTTTGAGGTTCTTAAAGAAACAGATAATAAAGAAAATCTCCCTTTACTTACCACCACTAAAGATGAAGAAAACAGGTTTTAGGGTAAACTAAATTCATCTTGTTTTTTCCCCTTGGAGGGGGGGAAGCTGCGCACTGCCCCCTGCGGCACTCTGTCACGTTACGGACACTTGAACTGAAACACCTTCAGAGTGCTTTCTACAGGAAACCCGTCTGCCTGCTCGTGCTGGAGCGCACAGCAAAGGAGCCACACTACTGTACAGACACACCTTCAACACGGCACGGTTACGAGTCTGGTTATTTCAATAATCTGCCCCAAATATTTTTAATCAACTCTATGTGAGTAAAAACGATATACGGCTCTATATCGAAGTAACTAAGAAAAAAATGAAAAAAGAAGTTTCTTGGCTACAGAAAGAACAAGAAACAAAGTGGTTTGGGAATTAGCAGTAGGATCTTAAAATTCCAGCTCAAAAGTTTCAGTCTCATCCAAGTTAAATTTCCAAATTCTTTCTATTTCGTAACTGTTAAGGGAGCGGAAGGGAAGGCAGTGTGGTGAGAAAGGGATCTAATCCAGGTCACGGGTCCATGCCAAATTTCTCCAAGAACTGATTTTTATTAAGGTCACTGTCAGTTAAAGCTGATTTCAAAATAAACACACTGTAATCTAAAATGTCCTGCAGAAGACAAAAATTTATTTGCCAGAAGATACCCATAAAATGCACATTCACCTCAAAATGTAACACAGAAATAATATGTTCAGGGCCCAGTAAGGAGATCTTAAAAGTTTACTTTTTATTTTTTAAAGATTTTTTTTCAAAGATTTTATTTATTTATTTGACAGAGAGAGAGACAGCCAGCGAGAGCGGGAACACAAGCAGGGGGAGTGGGAGAGGGAGAAGCAGGCTCCCAGCCGAGCAGGGAGCCCAACGCCGGGCTCGATCCCAGGACTCCGGGATCACGCCCTGAGCCAAAGGCAGGCGCTTAATGACTGAGCCACCCAGGCGCTCCCAGAGTTTACGTTTTAAAAAGAAGTCTAAGCACTAAGGAAATGACTTCCTAAGATACCCTAAGATACGGATTCTTCTTATGGAGGATCTCAAGCCATGGGCTGACCACCCGCTGGCTCCTCAGGACAGGCCTGGCCGACTGGACAGGGAAGCGAGGTCACTGGGCTGGAAGCTTCCCTACCCAGCAGGCTTACACCCCTAGGCTGTCCTGAGTGATTAACTTAGTATTAGGGAAATAAAACAATAAAATTCAAATGTTAATCACAGATATATTCACGTGCACACACACAGCGGTTTGGAAGTAACTGCTGAAGCCTCACAAGACAAAGCCCAGCCCGGAGACCGGTGGGCGAGGCAAGGCCGGCCTCGCCGGCACCTCGCTCCGACCCGCCCCACGAGGCTGTGTGCCGCCCAGGTACCTGGGTCTGCACACTCTTGCATTAACTGGAATAAAGCCACGTCTGGAAAACCCTAAGTTCCCCGCTCTCCCTCCAAATGCCAAAAAACAAAAGCCCATCAGAATCCAAAGTAACGGATTTCACAACAGCTTCCATTCGTCAAAGTGGGAGTCCGAAAAACGCATGATGCCATCAGGACCAGAGAAAACACACGCCATGGGACACCATCAGGAAAGGCAAATTTGTCTTTTTTTGTCGCCATGTCCCAGCCCCAGAAGGGTGCCTCGAATGTAAAAGATGCCTCCTATTTCCTGAGGGAGCGACCCAGAGCCCCCGCAACACCTGCTCACGCGGACTGGGACACAGCCATTATCCACACGGCGGCTGACGCGTTCAGCAGCTCCGATGCACCATCGTGGCATTCTGCTTCTCTCGTGAAGATTTCCTCTGTATTAACGTCTCTCCAGAAACTACTTCCTGCTCATTGACGCACTAGGCTGATAAGAACACAGAGGATGTTTTCAACCATCAACTGTTTCCTATTTTAGGAGAGAACACCTTTGTTTCATGTGAGTTTTAGTTACTACTTTGGGAGAAACCGTCCAGGGATCAAAAAGACATGATCTCACGACTGCCACCTCCTCGTCACCTGTCCCCGCAGTTCTCGGTGACCCCCTCCTGCTGGCAGTGGCATCCTCACAGTCTAGGCAAAGCTGTGTGAATGCGCCCACCGCTCTCCCGGGAAATGGTGTGCCGAGAGGAGCGGCCACTGAGGTCTGCACACATCTGGCCACATACCCTGTAGGTGCCACAGCCCTTCCCTCTCACTGGGCTGTGTTCCCAGAGAAAAACCACTAAACTCTCAAATTACACACTAAAATCCACTTCACCCCCCAGAAAAGGATCTAGGAAAAGAGAAAGAATGATGTACACGCAGGCTTCCCCTTCCCATCTCCCATGCCCCAGTTAAAGAGAAGTTAAAGAACGCGACCTTGGACACCACACTGAGCAAGTCTATGAGAAGGAAGGTTTTAGGTCTCAGAATTCCACGTCGTGAATTTTGGACTGTAAGACTTTCAGGCCAAAGACTTTACAACCAATTTTCTGTTTCCTGTGGCTCTGAATGAGAAATTCAGAGAAAACAGCAAACCAACCTTAACTACAAAGATGTTATGAAATCCCCACCTAGCCTCCTCCTAAGGCACGCATTCGAATCAGAGCCCACTGATTCGGCTCCGCCCAAATAACTGCATTTAAACATCACAAAGACTTTTACACTCACTCTTCAAGGACGCAGTTAGTAACCCTGATTAGGTCGGGTAAGAAAACAAACTCAAAAGCAGCCCGAGCCCACATCACATGACATGGGCCCAGACTGGGACTGCCCCATTGGTATGTGAGCATTTTGGGGTCCAGGAATCCAAGGAGGGATCTGGGAGGGCTGGGGACATGGAGAGATCACGGTTGGGACAGACGGGACTCATCCTCAGCCTGGAGGCCCGGGGCAGATCACACATTCTCAAGAATTGGGGCAGTCTCTGGTGAATGGATCAAGCTTCTCCATTATTTAGGGGCGCCTGGGGTGGCTCAGTCGGCGAAGTGTCTGCCTTTGGCTCAGGTCATGATCCCAGGGTCCTGGGATCGAGTCCCCCATCAGGCTCCCTGCTCAGCGCGGAGTCTGCTTCTCCCTCTGCCTGCCTCTCCCCCCCCCGACTTGTGTGCGCACGTGCTCTTGCTCTTTCTCTCTCCGTCAAATAAATAAATAAAATCTTTAAAAGAAAAAAAGAACATCCACTATTTATTAAAATCCAAGCTCACTGGGGCGCCTGGGTGGCACAGCGGTTAAGCGTCTGCCTTCGGCTCAGGGCGTGATCCCGGCATTATGGGATCGAGCCCCACATCAGGCTCCTCCGCTATGAGCCTGCTTCTTCCTCTCCCACTCCCCCTGCTTGTGTTCCCTCTCTCATTGGCTGTCTCTATCTCTGTCGAATAAATAAATAAAATCTTAAAAAAAAAAAAAAAATCCAAGCTCACTAAGATCTGATTGCTAAACCTGCAAGTACATTCTTCTTTTCCACAAGAAGGACCAGTCCAAATGCCTGCCGGTCTCGATGTGTAGTCCAGGCAGGCACGTCTTCCTCTCAGACCCAGTTTCAGACCAGCAGGCTACCCATGAGCAGAGAACCCAAGAAAGGATCCCCACATACCGTGGAGGGATGCTTTACTCGCACCACGGCAAGCTCATACAATCTTTCTCCCATGCTGAGAACGGATTACTCCTTCAAATTATTCTTTGCGCCCTGACACCGCTCCAAGTCCGGGGTTAGGATAATGAACAGGAAAGACCAAGGGCTCGCCCTTGTGGAGTTACAGAACTGGACAGGAGCAGGAGCTCTGACAGAGCTCCCCAAGGTGAGCAGAAACCAGCCGACAACATGCTGACTTCAGCACCCTTCGCTATCTCTGGTTCTGACCCATTTCGTTCGTCAAGAACGACCTTGGAACATGCCGTTTCTCCTGAGGAATTCCTCTCTCTAGCCAGCAGGTCTGGGGCCCACGGGAGCCTCTCCCTCCGATGGAGGAGTGCTCTGCTGCGTGGCAGCTGCGTGCTAGGCACCACACGAGCTAGCCTGACCTGGCGCTTTTCCCATGCTCTTCGGGCCACCTGAAGAAGGTGTTCCTGTCCGTCCCCTAAGTGAAGACACTGAAGGGCAAGGAGCTTCTCAATGCGTCCAAATCAGTCGCAGCAAGTGTGACCACGTGTAAGCCCCCCCTTCTGTACCAGGCCACCTGTCGGCTACCAACTCCAGGAGCACAGAACACAGCCCTCACAGGTAAAGGAGGAAGGCGGAGGGTCAGCACGGACACATACCTGGTGAGCACAGCGCCTTGGAGGTGGACTGGGGATCTCCACTTTGGTCCAGGCGTCCTTCCTGATATTGTAGACGTACAGTTCATTATACATAAACGTCTGCAAAAAGGAAGAGGGACTTCGTGTCATCAATGAAGGCTCCGTGCAAATGGCAGTAAGTGGAAAGCGGGATCTCAATCATTAGCTTTCCCCAGGAAACAGGTTTCCTAAAGCCATGTAAATCACACCAATGCAGGAAGCCTGTGGTTGGGCCCCTTGGATCCTTTGGGATAATGACAAAGAAAAATGTCTGCCCATCAAGCCTATTAGCACCTAAGGTACCAAGATCCTTTGCTGCTCGGCAAGTCATCTCTCAAAGTCAAGCCTGGTTTTTAAAGGCATGAGAATTCAGAGTGGAAGATGAACAAGAGAAGTCAAACTCACAGGGCTCCCCAGCATGGAAGAAAGGCCAACGCATGCTTTTCTAACTGTTTCATACACAGTTCTGAAATACAGGTCTCTTTGGCCTGCTCAAAAATGAAAATTAGCTCTACAGTTAATCAGCACTTTCTTCCACTATTCAAAACAACTCTGAAACCCATCATGAACATATGGATATCAACCCAGATGAGCAGTGTGCTGGTCGATCACAAGCAGGCAGTAAGAGCAGTGACTCTAAAGCTCACTGAAGGACCCTGGTGGCTTCTCAAGGACAAGGTCGCATGCCAGTCCTGCAGGCTCAGGAGCTGGGACCAGTGCATATTTGATTCCACTGCTTTAAACTAATTTTACTCAAAATGAGACCCATGGAAATGTGAGGAGAAAAGAAAAAAATATATACTTTACTTTTTGGCCATTGAAATATTCACCTCCGAAAAGGATTAATTCGTCTTTCTCTGGGTGAGCAGAGAGTGAGGCATGTAACCTACAAGAGACAGAAGCAGCATTCAACACACAATCCGGCCACATGGGGCCCAGCTGAGAGCCGGCCTCCCTTCCACCAGAGGCCGCAGCCCCTCCCTGAACTCCGGGGAAAGACAACCCCGGCACTGGCAACGAAAGCTAAGGTCTCCAACCCTTAAAATCAACCTCACGGCCACAATACCAATCTCCCAGGAGGGCCCCGGACCTGGATGATTCACACAGCATTTGGCTAAAAACCATCAGGCAGTGAGAAGTCTAGGTGCCCCTAATTTAAGTGCCACATTTCCCACAGCTAACCTATTTTACGGGTCTATCTTGTTAAATCACAATCAAAACTGTTCTACAGGGACACCTGGGTGGCTCAGTCGGTGAAGCATTTGCCTTCAGCTCAGGTCATGATCCTGGAGTCCTTGGGATGGAGCCCCGTATCGGGCTCCCTGCTCAGTGGGGAGTCTGCTTTTCCCCTCCCTCTGCTCCTCCCCACCGCTCATGCTCTCCCGCCAATAAATAAATAAATCTTTCAAAAAAAGATAACTGTTCTAAAAAGTCCAGTACTTGAGCATTGTAGTATGTATCCAGACAGCTTCCACCTAAAAAACGCAAATAACTTCCTACTTACACCACACGTGAGGACAAAAGACCGGCTACAAGGGACTATACATACATGTGCACCATCTCAGTAGAAGGTAAGACAATGATGGGGGTGGGAGGGCAGGACAATCTCTGGAAAACCCCCTTTCAAAATCCCTCACGTGGCCTTCCCCGGGGGCATACTCTAACAGTAATTCCAGAAGGTAGTTCGTAAAGGAAAACAAAGGTTTCAAGGTCAGCTAAGTCTGAGAAATCAGACAACTCTATTTTTCTCTTGAGGATTTACTGTACACAAAAACATTCTATAGATGTAGAAAGTTTGCCGTAAAGAACCCAGTGTTGGGGCGCCTGGGTGGCACAGCAGTTGGGCGTCTGCCTTTGGCTCAGGGCGTGGTCCCGGCATTATGGGATCGAGCCCCACATCAGGCTCCTCCACTATGAGCCTGCCTCTTCCTCTCCCACTCCCCCTGCTTGTGTTCCCTCTCTTGCTGGCTGACTCTATCTCTATCGAATAAATAAAATCTTTAAAAAAAAAAAAAAAAAGAACCCAGTGTTATAAAACGGGACTATGCTGAGGCGCCTGGGTGATTCAGTGGGTTGAGCATCTGATTCTTAATTTTGGCTCAGGTCATGATCTCAGGGTTGTGAGATCGAGCCCTGTGCTTGGTGTGGAGTCGGCTTGAGATTCTCTCTCTCTCCCCCTCTGCCCTCTCCCTGCTCATGCTCTCTCCCCCTAAAATAAATAAATAAATCTAAGAAAAAAAAAAAATAGGACTACGCTGTGGAGAACAGTCCCATAATTAAACACAGAAGTAGCACGTGACCCAGCAATCCCACTCCTAGGTACATGCCAAAGAAACCTCGTAAACAGGGAAACAGGGGCTCGGACAGACACCTGCATGCCAACGATCATCACAGCATTACTCGCAGGAGCCCAAAGGTGGAAAGAACGTAGGGTCCATCAACAGATGAATGCGTGCATCCACACAGTGAAGCATTATTCCACCTTAAAAAGGAATGAGTTCAGATTCATGCTATGACACGGATGAACCTTACGGACATCGTGCTAAGTGAAAGAAGCCAGACACAGAAGCACAGCTGCTGTGTGACTCCACTTGTATGAAGTATCTAGAAGAGGCAAATTGAAAACTGGGAAGCAGAGGTCACCAGAGGCCGAGAGGAAGGGTATGGGGAGTGAAGGCTCAAGGGTCCAGAGCACAGTGAACGTAAGGAATCCCAGTGAACTGCACAGCTAAAAATGGTTAAAATGGGAAATTCTATGTTAGATGTATTTTACCACAATTTTTTAAAAATTCCAAAAGGGGGGCGCCTGGGTGGCGCAGCGGTTAAGCGTCTGCCTTCGGCTCAGGGCATGATCCCGGCGTTATGGGATCGTGACCCACGTCGGGCTCCTCCGCTATGAGCCTGCTTCTTCCTCTTCCACTCCCCCTGCTTGTGTTCCCTCTCTCGCTGGCTGTCTCTATCTCTGTCTAATAAATAAATTAAAAAAAAAAAAATTCCAAAAGGAAACCACCTGTTTCCCAACGTTCTTTAACCCCAAATCTTTTTTTCACTTAACACCTACTAAAATTTTCTGTGGAAAATTAACAAGCGCAACTGGGAAACAGCAATCCCAGTCAGGCCCAGAGCCCCCACAGGGTGCCCTCAGGGTCCCTGCCCCCCATGCCCAGCCACACCCACCCCCTCCAGCCTGCACATGGGCGCCCTGAGGCTCTGATGCACCTGGGTGCACGCTCCTGGCTTCCTCATTAAATTACATGGCAGCCAACACCTGGGGCTACACACACTCACAAAACTTGGTAATTTTCATGGTTTTTCCTATAATATTCTGGAGGAGGAGGAGGGGAGAAGTTACTAAGGTTACTGACGGAAAGATCTCGTTAGAGAACAATCCACATTCAGAATGGCTTCCCTCAGGGGCACCGTAGGGACGAAACTTTCATGATTTCAAGGACTCACTTGCTTTAACAGCTCCAAGGACAATGTGCGTCTACCACACGTGTGACTTTTGTGTGGCCCCTGGGAGGAACACGCCAAATAGAGGGGAAACTACACCGCACTTCCTGACGCTGTTTCTGAAGTGAAGACAGGGACAACCTGCAACTCCAGGAGCTGCCGGACAGCACTTTGCGTCGCCCCGTTCTGCACAGCGGCCACCACGTCGCCCCCCATCTCTGCACAGGGGAGACTAAACCCCGTGTCCGAGGCGGTGGGATTTGGGCATCAGAGGCACCACCGGCACCCCCCTCCCGACGAGCTGGACCCCAGGCCTCCACTCGGACTGGGGCCCCTCTGGTAAGATCAATCTCATTTCTGACAACGACGCTAGTGAGATGTTTATTCTAAGGGACAGGAAGCAAATCACTTCCCAACCAAACCAAACCATCTCATGTGCTTGTGAAATTAATGCATTTCCCCTTCTCTGAAGAACATGTATCTTTTCTAGGGTCATTTGGACTTTCCTGATTCCTAACTCCACGTACTCAGCGTTTTCCCTCTAGCCCGTCAGTAGCAAATACAAGAATTACAGGGCCCTAAACAAACTTCTAACACAACTGGAATTCAGAAGCCGAGAGGACAGGAAATTGACACAGAAGAGTAAGAGGAATACCAAAGCCTGCTCATTTTGGCTCATTCCAAGTACCTGAAATCCTACAGAAGACTCTGGAGTTCTTCACAGGATTCACGAATTCATTTAAAATGGCTTACGCACATTTATGTTTGAAAAATCACACCTGTCATTACAAACAGCAATAAGAGACGGTAGTCTGAAGTTCTACACCTGTGACACACACTTTTGAAACACTTTAAGAACCAAAGAGCTCACTGGGGCAATGCTCTCGTCCATGAACTGTGACCGGCTGGGCAGCTTTCGAATGGCACAATCCCTGCTGAGCAGCTGAGGTGGGGGACCTCGTTTCTGTGTTTTTGTGACAACAGGGCTGAAACGCCTCACTCCCACTCTTCAGAAGAGTGAAAAAACCATTTTGTGGGAGCTTATCTGGAATGGGAATCGGTTTTAATGAGGAAAACATTCCATGTATCCAGTTATTTATGAAAACATAGTGCCAATTTAAAGTGGTTTTCCAATGTACACAAGAAATTCATCAGATGCTCGAAGAGTCCTTGCTGGCTTACCTTGGTGAAGGTGGGGGGCACGGTGTCTCCACGATCTGAGTCTTTGTGGCATCCAGTGTCTGGAAATGGGCTATCAGAGCTTCAAGGTCTTCCTAAAGGCAGACAAGCAGTCACACCTGAGACGTGTTCTTAAAC
Organism: Ursus maritimus; assembly: GCF_017311325.1. Classification (NCBI taxonomy): domain Eukaryota; kingdom Metazoa; phylum Chordata; class Mammalia; order Carnivora; family Ursidae; genus Ursus; species Ursus maritimus. Next base: position 1,869,422 of record NW_024424341.1, on the reverse strand, counting down.
CCTCTTACACCATCAAAAACCTGCGTCAACCTTCCCACTGTGTCTGCCCCGCCCAGGGTCCAGCCACATTCAGGAATGAGAACATGTTCCTCCCATTTCGGAGACAGAGACTCTGACACTTGTAAAAATACTCATGGCTTGACCCTACAGGCAGTTTTCCGGAAGTACACATAGACGCACGCACATTGCATGTACCATCTCATTCCAGACCCTCACACTCCCCACAAAGGGCCTCCCACTTAGACAAGACCTCCCTGACTTCCTGCCAGCACCTTCAACCATTTCTCACACAGCCAGGCCTGGCCACCCCACCCACACGCTTTGCTGTCTGCATAGCAGTGTCTGAGACTTCCCCTGCTTGCTTACTCATTTTGTTTCCACCTCTCTCCCACCAAACTAATAAAAGGTGAGCTCCAAGCAAGACTTGTCCGTTGAGAACTGCACCTGCATGGTGAGAGTGCAGCAGCTATCAACTGCAGCCCATCTGCATAAGAAGGTCTCTATTCTTACACCCGCAGAAACAAATTTAGAAGGTGCCAATTTACCTGCCCAGCTGGACAGCACTGGAACATGGTCTTCCTACTCCCAGGCCAGTCATATTCCTGCATCTACTAGTGATCTCACACACACACACACACCCAGTGATGCATGACCTGTGCGTCTTGGGGAAAGTTCCCTTCCAGCCTTATTCTCTTCTTGCATGCTCTCTCTCCTCCCCTTGCTCATGCTGGAATCTGTGTCCCCACCTCCTTCTTCCCTGCTTCTCTCTCTCTCCAAGCCCACAGCCCTCATTCCTGTTTCACATTCCACTATGTAGGTAGATGTGCCCTGCACCTAAAAACACTTCCAGACCATCCTGCCCGTTTCATTTCCCACCCCACCTCCTGGCTCCAAGCTGCACAGGATGCCTCAGTTCCTTTCATCAGAATGCCACATTCCTCGGCCTGAACAGCGGCCCGCAGCCCTCCGCCTCCCGTGTGTACCCATGAGCCCCCAGGAAGCAGCCACCTTCTGGGACAGAGTGCTCCTTACTATCAGCATTTCTTTATACTTTAACTACACGTAAACATATCCCTAAATAATACATACTAATTATCGTCTCACATTTTTCAATTTCATGTCACCAGCACCATATTGTGCATTCTCCGGCAACCTGCTTTTGTGCTCGACGCTGCTGAATGAGGTCTGACACTCCGACTCCGTTCACGTTCCCTGTGGCAGAGCTACCACTCCATCCCGGCGTCTCCGGCCATCCTGCTGCTGCTGAACTCTAGGTCAACCCCAATGCTTTGTTTCCACAAACACTACTGTGGCCATTTTTGTGAAACGTCTTCGTGTAGCTGGAAGTTTTTCCAAGGTAAGCCTTCAAGTGCATAACTGCTACGCGGCAGCTTCCAGTCCTCTCGATATGAACAAAATAGGATCCAAAGTGGCTCTGCCAATTTTCACACTCACGGCGGTCCGCGAAAGCATCCACTATCCTGCCACTTCCACATGAGCAGTTGCTTAAAGGCTGTCCTATTGACCACCATATCGCTAATGCAAAACCGCTGCCTCGGGGAGACGAGGCAAATTCCTGACCCACTGGAACCTCATGGAGACCTGGGTGAGGGGACTGACTGTTGGCAGTCACAGATACTCCAGAGCGCCTGGCCCAGTGTCATTCACCTGAGAGATTACCTTCCTGGGGGCAGGAGGGCTTCAACATGCCTAAGCGCGGAAGGGGGAGGAATGTGTGTGACACCGAAGTGGAGTTGTCAACCAGGTATCACACGAGTTCTGTGGCAGGAAGAATTCCCAGTTGTCTCCAAGATCTGCCCCCCTCAGGCCCTCAGCCAGGAAATGATGGGATGCACTCTCATGATGAGGTTACATTATATGACACAGTTGACTTTAAGAAAGGGAGAGTATACTCTGTGGGCCTGACCTAATCAGATGACCACTGATCTTAAAAATTTGTTTTGAGGACTGAAAAAGGCAACATGCGAAGTCCCAGGTCCCAAACCTGACAAGCGCGTGCACTCTCTCTCCACAGGGGACCCACTCTCATCCCCTAAGTATCGGGCTTTGCAGAGAGATGGGAACATGAGTGTAAACCAGCTAACAGTTATTGAGACCTTACTATGTGTCAAGCACTGTTCTAAAGGCACCCCACAAGTTAACTATCTTCCTGTGCCACGACCCTACCCAGGCCCATGCAGTTATGACCCCTACTTCACATGTGAAGAACTGAGGCACAGCGGTTGCACATACAGGTCATGCTCCTCTGAGGCCTTCCAGCTAGCTGTGGCAGAGAGGAGATTCAAATGCAGGCCTGTGGCTGCCCAGCCCATGCGCGTAACTGGTGAAGAACCTTAGAAAAGCGGAACCCAGAGGAGGCAGAAGGAAAAGCCCGACCACGTTATTTGACAGATGGGAAACAGAGACATGAATGGCTATGAAGAAAAAGGAGCAGTGTGGAGTCAGAGCTGGGAATTGGGAACAGCTGGTCAAACTATAACTCAGCACCACTTCACAGCTGAGACTTGTTTCTGACTTCCTCGCTGTCAGCTGGGCGGGCCGAAGGTACCTAACTCACCTGGTCGTGAGGACTTAAGCCCACTCATTACAGCACCCAGTCGTGAACCATCATAAATCACCCAGGTTAGGAAGCCCGTGAGCAACCGCCAATAGAAATCAGAACGCCCAGCGTTAAGCTCAGCACTGATCCGTTTGCAGACCCGGCTGGGGGGGCGGGAGCAGAGAGAGAGGAAGACAGAGACTGAGAAACCGTGAGAGAGACAGAAAGGAGAGACGGAGGGCGGGAGAGAGAAGACAGCGGTGTTCCCACCAGCGGCTCTGGAATCGCCGCGGCTGCACTCGCTCCCACTGGAGCTCACTGCTCTGGGCTGCTGTGAGGGTCATTCACCCTCTCTTTAAGAATGAGGACGGAGGCTCGGAAGCTAAGGCCCTCGCCCCAGACCACCCCGTCGCCGAGGCGAGCCCCCTCCCCCGGCCCCTACCGTCTCCCAGCCGAGGGAAGCCCTCCAGGACCCGGGAGCCCAGCAGCGCGCACCGGGTGGCGGGCGGCTCGCGCGGAGAGCGTCCCGGCCCTGGCTGCCGGCCCCGCTCACCTCCTCCTTCCGCGAGCGCTTAGACACCTTCTTCTCCATCTTGGCGGCCGTCTTCTCCGCCCCGCGGCCCTTCTTCTCCTTCTTGCCCTTCTTGCCCATCGCGCCGGTCCGAAGCGGGGCAGAAAGGGCTCCCAGAGAAGCTAGCAGCGGGGCGCAGCGCGCCGGAAATACGTACCCTCCGGGGCCGACGCGCGAAAACGCGTCACTTCCGTCCCGCCCCCGCACGCGCTTCCGGCCGGCGTGCTCGCACTCATGTGGCCTGGGTGCTGGGTCTGTGCGGACTGCTTGGGGGCCCTCAGGCTGCCGGGGGCATCGGCGGGAAGCTCCCGGCCTCCCTCTGTCCCGGAGGCCGGCCGGAGCGAGCCGGTGCTTGGTCCGCCCGCACGTAGTGACCCACTTGGGTGACTCGAGCCACCTTTGCTGCTTCCTCGGACCGTGTTGCAAATTAAATGATTGCCGCCACCTCACTCCCCAGAAAAATGTTCCTACACTTTCAGGGATTTACAGACTCAGGTGAAGACGGGCCCTCCTCCCGCATCAGAAGGGCCGCACTGTCTTAGGCGCTCAGGGTACCGTGCTGAAGAGGAAAACGCAGTTCTGCCCGCCACCCTCCACTGAGTCCCCCCAAACGTCCCGCGGTGGAGGGCGGCTGATGACCCCTCCAAGAGCAGTCAGCTCGCCGGGCCCCAGGAACCGAAGCAGCCTGCCCGGACACTGTGCTCCAGGATGGGCTGGAACACCCTTGCGAGCGGCAGAGCCATTTGTAGGGCCTGGAGCCCTCTGGTTTGGACGCGGTAGAGCGAAAATTCTTAACGTTACTTAGAAAACGTCATCTTTGGCTTGTAATCAGGAATATAGAGCAAATTAAGGACAAGGACAAGCAAACGGCAAAAGGGAAGCATAAATCGTGAAAGGATCTAGTTTCTTTGTGAGTGAACCGCCACAGGGCTCAGCCTTAAGGAAATTACCTTGGATCTGTGAAAATTAATGAAAGGAAACCTTACTAAAACGGAGTGGGAGGCTAGAAGGTCAGTTACAGGAAGGACTGTCAGTTGTAGAGCCCAACAGAATCACTCCAGGCCCCATAGGGAAAGATGTACGCTGCGTTTTCTGCAAGACATAGACCACCCCAGCAACTCAGCCGCTGAGAAGTCATCATTACCCTGGAGTCCTGGTTTTCTCCTGTGCACTTTTGTGGCAAATAAACCCTCCTAGCTTCCTCCTCCTTCTTCGTAAAATAGCACCCCCCCCCTTTGTTGGACTTGCCTATGATTTTGCAACAGCTTGCGTGTCCCCAATTGCAATTCTTCTCCCATAGCTGAATAAACCCACTTTTGCTGGTAAAGTAACGGTTTTATTTTTAAGGTTAACAGATCCAACCAATTGGTAATCCCCAAAGACCCAGGGATGAATGCTTTTCCAACCAACTCCAACCCTTGTCCATAAACCTAGTTATTTTAAAATAAAAATGAGGTTTGGGTAAACTACAGGAAGAGGTAGAGGAGGATGCAGGCTGCCTTATCAGAAAGGAGCTACAGAATTTCACGGTCAGCTGGCTCCTGAGCCTCTAGACATAATCATCTCCGACATTGAGCTACAAAAGGCCAAGTCCTTGCTATTGTCCCCGCTTTCCTTCTAGTGCAATCTGACTTTAAGAACATAGCTAATCCTTTTGTACTTTTCTAAGAATATTGGATAACCTTGAGGCAAGGCACTTGAAGCCAAATGGCCCTTGAGTCACAGAGCATCAGTAGCAAATACATTACAGTGGGCCCCTCTTAAGGGCTGAGATAGGGAGAGCATATTCCCTACTAAGATTTAGAAGGGTCTGGTAGATGCAGGGTTTAATGCTTTTATTATCCGAAAGAATCTTGAAGCTGAGTTGGAAGGCTCTTGGGTGATCTGTCATGGTGATTTACGTGAGGCTGAAATTCTCATTACCCAGACAGAGAAGCTGGAACATTTAAAATGAGATCAGAATCCCAAAATAGTAAAAAGATTAACTACATGGTCCTTTTTTAGTGAAATCATATAATTGAAACTTTAAGGGGTTATCTTACGACTAATACATCATTAACTGTTAGTGTTTCTTGTCTGTGGTCAGGCGCCCTCTGCTGTCTTCAAGTTGGAACCCAGAAGAGAAAAAATTTTAACAAAGGAACTAACTCATTACCCTCACCGCAAATAGTGTAATTGGAAAATTCTCCCACGTGTGGTATAGATGACGTGGTTCTTTGCATGTTTCTCATCTGGAAAAATGAGAATATTTAGCCAGCCCACCTACTACACAACATTCTTGGGAGAATCAAGCAAAATAACAAAAAAGCTTAGAAGAGTTCAGCAAAACGCAAACTTAAGAGATTCCGTGTGCTGGGAAGTCACGAACTTGAGCGGCTGGCGACGGTTTCATGTAACAGCAGGAACTGGACCCTGCAACGCATGAACAGTACACCAGAACACGAGATAGAACACCCAAGACCCGGCCACAGCTCCCAGGAGCTTCGGTTATAACAAGACAGATAAACATGATGAGGCTCCTCAAATGCTTTATTGAAATGAAGGAAAGAATGAGGAGGGATGGGAGAAGGGAGGAGGAAGGAAGGAGAGGAAGGGCAGGGAAAGAGGGAAATCAAACCACTGTTTCACACATTCATCCAGTGTTCTGGATGTCTGGGGGGGAGGAAAATCCAGTCTCGTTGCCCCAACGGGTCTGAAAGCAAAATTCTCTCGTCTTTGGGGTTAAAGTGTGTTTAATTTCCAAATAGTTGGGGAACGTTTTTGTTATTTTCTCTAATTTATTTCATTTATTTGAGATCTCTAAGAGTTTACTGCTCTCAGTCTCCTTTTAAATGCTGCTCCAGGTGCATGTGACAAATTTTCATATGTTGTGTTTTGATTTTTCATTCAGTTCAAGATACTTCCTAATTTCCCCGTTGATTTCTTCTAATATCCCCCGGGTTACTCAGAAGTATGTTATTTAGTTTCCAAATATTGGGAGATTTTCCAAGACCTTTCTGAAAAGTTTTGTTTTCCTCTAACTGCTTGTATGATTTTATCTTCATTCTAATTGGCTGCGGTTGCACTAAGATATATTTAGATATTAATTTCTTTTAATTTATCATGCTTGGGGTTCAGAAGGCTTCGTGGAGCTGGGGCAGCTCTACCATTTTCTCTTCCGAGGATGCTGTTCTCTCTCTCTCTCTCCTCTTCCCCTAGAGCTCCGTTTAAATACACGACATCCCTTCTCAGTCTCTGATCCAGGTCTCTTAACTAATCTTCCCCATTTTCCATTTGTTTGTCTCTCTGTGCTGTATTCTGGATAATTCTTTCTGATTTATCTCCTAGTTCCTGGGTTCTTTGCTCAGGCCTATCAAATCTGTCTTTCTTACAGCCCAGGCAACGCAAATTTTGGCTGAAAATGCAAGGAAGGGCTGGGATGTGGTTACAGTACCCCAGGATCTTTCCTTCCCAGCCTGCTCAGCACCGAGGTGATGTCCTTGTGGCCCCCAAAGTACTGGGGGCCAGTGTTGCTTCTGCTCTACCCTCACCCGCAGGCCAGCTCTTAGGGCCTCAGCTCCACATGAGCTCCTCTGGATCCTTTTAGATCCCAACTGGGCAGCCTCGGACTTGATGAATTTTTTCCTTGCCCTTCGAGGCTGTCAAAACCAAAGTCAAACATGGCAACGCTTGCTCATGCCTGGAAGCAAAAGCCATTCACAGAATCTAGTTTCTACCCCATTCTTTCGATTCTCCTTTCTGTTGGGTTCTGATTTGGTCACCCTTTACTCCTTGTTAGTTCTGAAATGTTTCTAAGAAACTCATTTCCACATTTACCAAGCATGTTTAGTTGCTTTGAATAGGAGAATTGGTCCACATAACCCTGTCTACCGTGTTACAGTATTCCTTTTTTTAAGTGGTATTTTTCAGTATGTAATTAACATGCATTAATTTTCAAAGTTTGGAAAATACAGACAAGAGTGAGAAGGAAACTCGAAAGTCGCCCACGGGCTTCCCTCCCACGTGCAACCGCTCTCTGCGTTTGTAGGACTTTCCCGCTAACTGATGGGGAGCACAGGTCTGAGTCGCCTTTCCCTCATCTGCTGAGCTCTCGTGTGCAGGACCTCCTCCACTCTTGCTCTGCCCCGGTTTTCTTTATCACTGGCGCTCAGACATCACAGATCAAGGACAACCTGTAAGTCGTTAGATGCAAACACTGGGGAGAAGGAAACCTGGAAACCTGGATGAGATAGCCCAGAAAACGCAATAGAAGATGGGAGCCATGCTGGATACGGTCATCGCAGGTGCAGAAGCAACCGTTAACATCACGTGGCAGCGATGCGTCGGCGATCAGGTGGCAGTGAAGCCTTGGCCCGTGCATGCTACCCACGTAGTCTGTAAGTTCGCAACCACTTGGTGGCAAGTGTGTCCCATAAATCAACCCAAACACAGCCCCGACTCAGCTTTCCTGAACGCAGTGGTCAGAGGCACCAGACGGGAGAAAATACAGTATGAGAGACAGTGCAAACCTGTCCCTAATGATAGATTTGACTTTGAGAAGGTAAAACTCCCTTGCCAAATATTTGGAGATGTTGATCATTCTTAAAGTAACTTGATTCCTAAAAATCCCAGTAATATCACTATGTTGAGCATCTGACTCTTGAATCCCAGGAACCAGCTCGGTTTCCAAGGTCGGTCACCTCGTAGTCAACAACTTACACTAGGGCTGCTGGTGGTATCCCCCTAAATTCCAGCTGCCTGGCTGTGCAGTCAAAACACAGCCACCAAAACCTCCCCACTCTCAAGAAGGGCTTCTGCTGTCACAGTTCATCCACGCGGCTGTGACCTCAGGCCGGCGGGAGGAGGCAGATGTTAAACCCTTTACGGAAGCACGGTTGTGAAACCTGCATTCCGGGCACTGTGCCCACCACATCCTCCTTTCCTTGTCCACACTAGTGAATGATGCAATTAATAGAAAACATGTGCAATGGAAGACAGACCTTCTCCATCAGAGACTCTGAGGGCTGGTTTGCTATGAGACGCGCCCAGAGACTGGGCTGATGAATCCACGCAGTGTTGCCCAGTTGTTCAACGACACGCCCGGAATAACAGTCACCATATCTGATTTCCAGGTAAGTCAGGATTTTCCCCTAACACGCTTCCTCAAATGGTCCTGAGAATACACTAGAAACCCATTGTGTTAGAATCACCCACGTGCTGTGGCTCTCGTCTCCTAGATTTTAAATCTCCCCTCCACCTTGTCTTGTTCACTTTCCTATCCCCAGACAGCAAGGTCACGCTCTTTGTTAAAGGTTAACGAACTATGGGTACACAGGGAGTGCATGAAGTCCCGTCATGACTGACAAGGGCTGCAGAAAGCCTCGTCCAGCTCGATCAGACAAGGGGATACCTCCGTGGTCAAACGTTTCAGGATAGCAAGCCGCAGTGTCCACAGGTCATCCATTCCCAAAGAAGAAGAACCACACGTATTTGAGAACTCAAGTGAGATGCCGGTGAAGATTTAGAAAGCTCTGGCAGAGGAACATGGGACCAGTGAATGAATTCACAGTGGCTAGAATGAGAGCTAATTTTGAGTAATTCCGGAGAATTTTGAGTAAGATGCAAATCCTGTCTTCCCTATGAATGGACTTTGTGTGAGGCTTGATGGTCTCAAACCATAATTCTGATCCTTTAACAGATCTGCTGTCAGCTCTCTGAACCATGTCTCACATTTTCCTTCCTTCCACCTCCCTTCCCTGTTTATTTTTTGCCCTAGTCTGAGAAGGAAGGCCTCCGAGGGGAATTTGGCAGCGATGGGAGACAGTTAACACTGGAAACAAACAAACAAAAAAACCCAAGTAGGTCCTTCTGGAAAATGGGTGGAAACAGATCCAAGGCAAAATCCTAAGACCAGCAACGTTGCTGGGAAGCTGTGAGGTCCTCACACTCTTGCTCTGCCTCCTGGACCCTCCTGCGTGGGCCTCCGCTCTCTCCGGCCCCTCACGTCCCCTCAGAGCATGTCCTATGTCCTAGTCTCTTGAATATCCTCTCTCTACAAGGAGACAGTCAGCTAATGATTTTATAAGTAGTATAGATTGTTCCACGTTGTATGTCATCAGGGAAATGCAGAGTAAACCAAGCAGACGCCATCTCACACCTGCGAGAACAGCCAACACCCAGAACACGTTAGCTGACCGCTGCCAAGGACGTGGAGCGCCTTTCACATCACCGATGTGGTTCGTGTTACCCCAGTACATTCAAAACAAGTCGCAGGCCCATAGGACCAGCGCTAGGAGTCGGGTTACAGCAGGTGGGGTTTCAGCCGCCAAAGCCCACCACCCAGAAAGTGGGGTTAGGGACACACCCCAGGCTCCCAGGGCAAGCACGCAGGGCTCGCGGTGCCGTGACTAGCTGCGCCCCGGCTGATTTCTATTCATGCGTCTTAAAAGGTGGCTTCCTGGCGGGCGAAGCCCTTCTCCCGGATGTGGCTGAGGTTCCCAGAGGGACGAGGAAACGCCCACTGCCAGGCTGCGCCGCCAGCAGGGGGCGAAGGTGACCCCTCCCAGAGAAAAGCGGCTTTGGCCACAGGCACTCAGGCAGTGTCCACCTTGCTTTATGGTTAATAAACGTAGGGGCCCTGGCTGGCTCCGTCGGCAGAGCACGTGACTCTTGATCTCCCAGTGGTGAGTTCAAGCCCCATGTTGGCCGTAGAGATTACTTAAAAATAAAACTTGAGAAATATATATTTAATAAACACAATAAGGAAAAAAATAAAAACTAACAAAAAAAGGGAAAAGCATTACCACACTTTAAAATTACCAGGGACTGGGGCGCCTGGGTGGCTCAGTCGGTGAAGCATCTGCCTTCGGCTCAGATCATGATCCCAGGGTCCTGGGGTTGAGCCCCACATCTGGCTCCCTGCTCAGCGGGGAGTCTGCTTCCCCCTCTGCCCCTCCCCCACCCCCTTGTTTGCACGCTCTCTTGCTCAAATAAATTATAAAATAAAATAAAATAAAATAACCAGATTATGGGAATTGGGCATCCTCCCCCTGTCCCCTACCCCTGCCCATTTCTGACCCTTGCCCCCTGCCTGGTTCCCCCCTAGCCCCCACACGGAAGTCACAGGGATCTGCATTTCTTGCGCCAACGTTCTTGAAAGTAGAAGGTGGGGTGTCTCGTTTCCTCTTGGCATTAGACCACTCTGGTCTGCGACCCAGGTGGCCATTGCCCAGAGACAACCCGACCCTGTTCTGGGCCAACGACATGGGCAAAAAGGGCAGAGGGACGGGCCATCAGCACAGACAGAGCAGCAAGAGCAGACACGGCCTCCTTAGAGGTGATGAGCAGGCCGTGGTCCTCATGCCACCAGCTCCCATGGCCCCCCAACAGGCCCAGGGCTATGGGATTGGGGACACAGTGCCCACGACAATGACAAAGGAGGCTGGGAGGTGAGCATCACCCCGCCACGCACACCACACAACCCAGCAGCCTCTAAAGGCACCCGCGGGTGGCAGTGGCCTGGGTCACACCCGACTGGAGCCCGCCGGGCCTCAGTTTCCCCTCTGGCTCTGGCAGATGATGCAACACCGGTTCAAATTTACGAAGTCGTCCCGAGCATGCAATTCCAGAGCCGGCCACCAGAGGGCAGCCCTGTGCCGCGGACGGCGGGCAGTGCACCACGTGCCGCAAACCTTGCATCATCTCCACACGTGCTGTCCGGTCTAGGGACCACCGTGTCTGGGCATCAGAAATGCAGCCTTCCTGGGCGCAGAGGCGGCCTGCCGTGGCGCTCACGCCAGAGGTCCTTGGTGCGGACGGGGGCCTCACCTGCAGGCAGGCCGGCAGGGGGCCCCCACCCGAGACTGCTGGGAAAAGGGGCTTTTCCCAGTTCACTCTGAGCTCCCAGATGAACAATGTGTTGGAAGCCGCATCTTTGTTTTCCTTTGTGCTTTGAGAGGGGCTGCAGTGCAGACTTAGCAATAGTTCCACGGGATTAATTGAGGGAGGAAGTAGAGCCTGCCAGCGTTCACGCTCAGGCACACAGACAGTAGATGCGGGTGGGGGCGGGGGTGGGCTGGGCTGCTGCCCTGGGGCCCCGGGGAGAGTCTGGGGAAAAGGGCTCCAGCCAGATCCCAGGATGTTTGCCGTGCCTGGCGTCACCATCGCCCAGTGTCTATGGGAACCCGTGAATTACTGTTTGCTCAACGGTTCGAAGACACGGTGCGGCAAGGATCCTGACAGGTGAGGAGAGTGAGGGCCAGGGGCTCAGCGCGGCGGCTGTTGGCGCCCTCGTGACCCTGACCGGCAGCGTTAGCATCTCTGTCATCAAAGCGCCCTTCTCGGAAGAGGCAGCTCCCGGCTTCCTGCAGATAACCACACGCCCTCTCCCCAGCTGGGCTCGCCGCGGGCTCCCTGGCGCTTTGTCCCTGCACACCCACCTGCCCCCTCCCCTTGCCCCAGCCTCTCAGCACTTTCACCTGTGGCTCAATGGGGTTTTTGTGTTTTTTTTTCTTGTTGTTGTTTGTTTCTCGTCAGATACACGTGTTTTCTTTTGGAATAATTTCAGATTTCCCGAAAGGCTGCCGCGATAGTTCCGAGCTGTGTGTTCATGTTCCATGACCGTGGCGAGCGGGTCCACACAGAGAACCCCACGCTGGGGCATGACTGTTAGCTGCACTCCCGATTCATTCGGATTTCGCTGGCCCGTCCACTGGTGTCCTTGGTCTGGTCTGATTCAGGATCCCAGGCCGGGTACGACGCTGCATTTAGACACAGCTCACTTCTCAGAGACCAGACCCTAACCCATCCCACCCGGCGTAGGGCCTGGGCCTGGAGGATCCACCCGCTGCTCCTGGGAGGCCACATACCCGTGCGTGGGAATTCGCAGCATCTCTTAGGTGCCGTTCTACAGGTGAAGGAGGCGGGGGGCAGTCATTTGACGTGCTCCCTACCCCTGCCCCTCCACACAAACCTTCCTCTATCTTTTTAGGGAACCACTGACACCCTTATCACTCCAGTTGCCTTGCTCAAGAGTCTAAGTGTCAGTCATTCACTACTTAGTATAACCACAGGCTGCATTGCCATACATTGCTGAGATGTGCAGTGCAGAGTCCTCTGGGATGGGAATCATCTAGAACCTGGGGTACAAGTAGGGATTCAAGCCTCTTTGAGAGTCTCCTTACTTAGTCCCCTTGACTCCTTCTGTCTGTGTCCCTTTTGGCCCCCCAGGATGCCTGGAGTAGCATTTCAAAGCATCTCCCTACAGAACCTTTGTGCTGGCTGATGCCCCCCCCCACCCCCTCACCCCCTCCAGATGCTTCCCCACCCTCACAGTCAACGCACTGACGCAGGACGTCACTGGGGACTCCCTTCCCTGCCCCAGGCAGAGGCTGGCAGGACGAGCTCTTCACTCCAGAAAACGGAGGAGAGTCTCTGTATAAGAAGATCTTACTGAGGCAGGACCCTCCTTAAGGCCTGTCTCCTAGCAACCCCAATGCCTTTGTCCAACTACCCCTAAATCATCGGGTTCAGCTCAAAACATCAAAACAATCCCATGGGTAAGATGCAGAATCCACAATGTCTCCCAGACGTGCACCCAGGACCCTGAGCATTAGTTTCTCCTGCCCAGGGGCCCCTGGGCACGCGGGAGCCAGATCGTCCGTGATTTCATGCACTAGATCACTGTATTTCACCCTGACGGTGCGATGGGGCCAGAGGGTTTGGGGGTCTGACCCGAGGACACTGCTTCTCTGGATCAGGGACCACAGTAAAACCGAAGACCCGTGGGGCCATCCGTGCACCCAGCGTCGCCGCGTCCTGGCGGCCCAAAGTGGAGAAACAGGACGTTCTCCCGGCCCGAGTCCGCTCCTTTAGGCCGCGTCCTCAGAGTGGCACTGGGATGGGGAAGCATGGGATTCCCGCGCCCGGAGCGCCAGGGTCACAGGGTCGCCGAGGATTTGAGTGCAGATTTGAGAGCAGCGCTTGGGGAGAGCGATAAGGGTGAGGCCCTGCACAGGGTACCCGAGGCCGGTGTGAGCTCTCGCGGCCCTGACGGGGCACCAGGGCGATGGGGGCCAGCCTCCCCGTCCCAGTCCCGGACACAGGCTAGTCCGGCTCCCCGCTCCCCCCCCCCTTTCCTGTAGAGACACAGTTAATTCCAGACTGTGCGCCTTTGGTCTCCCTCCCCCCACCCCCACGCCCCCACACGCTGGGCTTGCAGAATACCCCTGCTTTATTTTGCAAATCAGGGGATTGAGCACAAAGAAAGGAAGCTCTGGCTGGTGGATGCCGCTGGGCAGTCGGAACCAGGGGTCTGCCGCCCCCTGCCAGCCCCAGGCCGGACTGGCCCCACGTGCTTAGGCTGCTGGGTCCCACCCGCCGGGAAGATCCCGTACCTGGACCCTGCACCCACGGACCCCTCGGGCTCTCCCCACCGCTAACCTTCTATCGGTCACAGCTCCGTCTGCCCGGGACAGAGAGACCGCCACAGACTCTTTCCTGCCACAGCAGTGGCGCGAGAAGTTCCACACTCAGCCCAGAGAGGATAAACCCACTGTTGCAAGCGGACAGGGGGCTGGGCGACAGTGACAAGTCCTGTGGCGGGTACCGTGGGGGTGCAGGATCCGTGTGCAGAGGCCGGGCGGCGGGGCGGGGCTGCACGGGAAATCTCTGTGCCTGCTGGCCCATTTCGCTGGGAAACTAAAGCTGCTCCAGAAAAAATAAGTTTATTAAAAAAAAAAAAAAGCCTCTGTGGCTTGGTGGGTGCTATTCCCGCCGTGGGCTCTGGTCCCTGTGCCCCTGGGCCAAATGTCCCTTCATCTGCCCTCCCCGCGTCCACCGCAGGGCTTCCCTGGGCCAGCAACCTGGTTTATTTACAGGGCAGACGGGGGTCCTGTAGCCCCTACGTGCAGCAGTCTGGGCCTTGAGTGTCCCCCACCCCCACCCCATATTCGTCTGCTCAGGCTGCCATGGCCAAGCACCACGGCACAGGTCCCGGACCCACGGTCGCTCGCTCTCTCCCAGGCCTGGAGGTGGGAAGGCTGGGGCCGCGCTGAGGCCCAGGTTGGGTTCCTCCCACGGGTCTCTCCTTGGCCTACCCTCTCTCCCCATGGCCTCATGGGGTCATCCCTCTGTGACACCGTGAGATTTCAGATTAGGGGCTCAGCTTGATGACATTTTAACCAATCCCCTCTTGAGAGGCCCTCTCTCCGAATCCCTGTTCTTGCTGGGGATCCGGGGCTTGGGGCTTCCATACGCGAATTCTGCGGAAACGCAATTCCTGCCCTCCGGGACACGTGACCCTGGTGGTCTCTGTCTCTGTGATGCTGGGGCCAGCGACGCTCCGTGCCTTCCTGCACGCTTCGCTGATGGTACCAGTTCGTTTTCATCAGGAGGCTGGAAGAGCGCTGCGAGCCGGACCGTCCCTCTAAGGCCTCAGCAACTGTTTGTTTTCAGTGGTATCTGTTTTTGAGCAAAGACGGAATATATTCTCGGTTCTCTCCTTAATTTACCTGGTGTGCAAGAGAACGGGTTCTCTGTCCTCCTCAAAGCGGGATTAATTAGGTTGCCTGTTTCCTTTTATGCCATTATGAGTGCGTGGATCCAGGCGCATCCGAGGGGCGTCTCTGTCAGCGCGATTCTCAACCTTAAGGACAGTCAGATCACCCCATCTTCAGCCAGCAGGAGCCCCCCAGGCCTGGCCCCCCAGTCCTGCAGCCTCTCAGGCCCCAGTAGCTGGTGTGTGAACATGCCTCAGACTCACCTGGGCCCAGACCTGGAATCCACGCTTGCCCCAGGCCCTGCGTTTTTGGCGGCAGAGTGAGAGGAGGAGTGGGCTGGGATCAAAAATGGTATCTTAAGACCACCATCTAGGCTGCAGGGGCACCCAGGGCCCTTGGGACCGTTTTCCTTGACTTCCTCCATATTACGTCTCCATCTCTGGGAATCGTGGGTCTTGAGGACGCCTGGGATGACTGAGTTAGACTATCCCTGGTTACCCATTAGCTCTGTCCACACCGAGCATGCCGTGGTCTCAGACAGCAACGTCCACGCTACCAAGGCAAGCGTGACAGGGAGGCACTACCATCTTGTGCACACGAACCCCTGTCGTCCGTGTTTATTTGCACCACAGACACTGTGGGATCACACGGCCACCGCATATTTTAATGTCCCTCCCTTAGCCCTCGGACTTCGAGTCCCTGGACAGCTCACGCTGGCCAGCGTCCTGCCGGCGGCCTCCTGCCGCGGGGCGCTGTGAAGCCCCATCTAGCAGGCTTCCTAGAAGGCTCAGGAGAGCAGGGCGTTCTGGCCTGGTGCCAGCTCTTCGTCCACTTTGCCTGGGAAGATCCATTTTGCTGGATAGAAAACCTCTGGCTCGGGTTCTGAGTCACGTCGAGGCGTGACTCCTCCATCTTCCGGCATCAAGTGTCGCCGTGGGAAAGTCAGATGGTAAGCTTGATTTCTGTCTCTTCTGAGGCAGGGCTCTCTTTTTACCTAGAGGTGCAAAGGGGTTTTTTTTTTTCTTTTGCTTCAAATACCAGTCATTTTGCTAAAATATGTTTGGCATTGGTCATTCTGGGCTGCATTTCAGGCAACTTCCCTTGAATTCGGTTCTCGGGATTTGTTCTGCATCTTGCCGTGGCGTCTTCCTCAGAGAGCCCTGTTATCTGTGTGTTGGATCTTTTTTGCCAATTTTCACAATTTCAAAGTTTCTTTCAAATCCTCTGAGTCATGGTTTTTGTTTTCTTTTGGACTGTAAACTGTTTCTCCTCTTCATCTCCTCGTCCTCCGAAGGCATTGCTCGTTGTGCTGCTTTCCTTTACGCTCTGACTCAGTCTACATTTATGAAATAGGCGTTCTTTTATTTTTAATTCCTTGTTTGAGTGTCTCACCTTTTCTTTTTGGTTGTACTGTTTTGATGTGGGGCTTCGGAATATCCAAAAGCTGGGCTGCCACGGCCATCTCTCCAGAATCCTCTGTAGGCTTTTCGATGGGGGAAGGAGGTTAAGAAATTGGGGAAGCTATCGCATCCTCTCTCAGCACGTAGATTGAACATGGCAAAGGCAGGCTAGCCCGTGAAAAGGCAGGAAAATAACAAAAGGCATAAGGTTTGAGAAAGGGGAATCCAAACTGTCATTATTCACACAGAACACAGTGTAAAAAAATCCAAAGGCATCTACCAATAATCTATTCAAATTAAGAGGTACACTTGGCTAGGTTGCTGGATACAAGATCGACATACAAAAACTGGTTCTTTTATATACTGGCAACAAAAAAATAGGAAATAAAAAATCTTTAGAAGTTACCACTTATAAGAGCATCAAAAACCATCCAGTACCTAGGAATTGAGTGAGCAGGAGATGGGCAAGACCTCTACACGGAAGACTACAGTGCACCGCGGAGGGAAACCCAGACAGACCTATGTATGGAGAGACGTCTGAGAGACGAGGGGAGACTCACTACTAGAAAGGTTTCAATCCCCCCAAAATGACCTACAGATTCAACACCACTTCACCAAAATCCCCGGGGGCTTTCAGCGTACCCGTGGGTGTATGCGTTCACAGACTGACAAGCCGATTCTAAAATTTAAACAGAAACGCCCAGGACTGGGAGCAACAAGGCAAAATGCAAAACCGAACAAGCTCTTGTTTGTCGTTTTCACTTGAAAAAACAAATGACTAATGAATCTTTGGACCACAGAGTGATATTGGGAGCTGTTGGTGTTCTCTGCTCAGGGTGGTACTATTGAAATGGCCCACACGTCTGCATTTGGCAGTTTCCCATCTTTCTGAACCAGGACTCATGCTCTACCTGAAATCTTTGGCAAACCATCGAAAAATGACAGGATGAACGGAAGGCCAGGATGAAAGTCGGGTTGGCGGGAAGCAGCTCCCCAGACTTGTTGGATCGTGTTAGGGAAGCCAGTAATCTGTTGGAGTAAGAGCCCAGCAATTCTTGGGTCCCTCCAGCGGCTTCATTCCTTGGGAATTAACACACAGGATCCTGCAGGTTTCAACAAACCAATCCAGAAGAGGGAGACGGGATGTGCCCCGAGCATCTGGGGCCACGGGCCCGGGGATGGGGCAAGGGAGTGCTGGTCTGCACACACGAGGCTCCGGCAGCCGTGCCGGGTCCCTCCACCCGCGGATGGTCAGCAGTTGGTCTGACTGTACGTTGCCGGATACAAACGCTGCCTCAATGAGGGGACGCGGCATGGCTGCTGTGAAGGGCGTTGTGGGTGGGGAGGCTTCTGACGGTAAGGTCCCCACAGCAGCCCCCTCCCACGGCTGTAGTTGCAGAAGCTCTGTGACCCTGTGGACACCCCGCACCCTTTCCCATAGGACGCTGGCTGATGCCCCCTCCTTGGGTGTTTGCTTTTGGTCTCTTGGCTTTGCTCTTTGGGGGGTCTCCAGGGTCTTCAGAGGGCTCCTCCCTGGGGGAGCAAATGGAAATAAACTGCCATGCGGCTTGCCATTAATCCAGAGAAGTGTCTTGCTTCATTGGCCTTTCTTTCTACTTGGCTAGTGGACACCTCTTTCCAGCCCTGGGCAAAATCATGCAATGCTCTAATTCTCCAGAGATAATTGCGGATCTCTGTAATTAACAACCACAGCAGAACGGAGTGGGGGACCCTGCCGTGTGGGGCAGGGACGGCGAATGTGCTGAGACTCGGCCGGCTTCTTGCCTCCCGGGCTTGGCTGCCTGCATCTCCGGCATCAGCACCTCCCTGCTTCCCCGAGGCTCTCCTGCCCAGAAGGAAGAAGCATTCCCCGCTGCCAACATACAGGGCACCATTTATCTCGTGGTGACAGAGCTCAGCCAAGCGGAGGCACCCTGCCAACGAACGCTATTCCGCACTGCCGATAGCCAAGGCCAAACGCGGATTTGGAAGTGGCGGGTCGCAGGAGCTAGATTCCCAGATCACGGGCGAAGGCTCCGCAGAGGAGCACAGCTCCCTGATTCACTGGTCACTTCCTTACAGTCGGAGGGAAGTTCATCTGCTTGACGAGCACAGTGAGCACCCAGAGCCCGGAGACTCGGGCGTCCCCGCGGCACAGTGTGCCCTCTGTTTCCCCCAGCCCAGGCCAAGAGCGCTTTGTGCGTCTGAATCACTGGCCGGGAGCTGGACGACAGGCCCGTGCCAAGAAACAGAGGGCGGGCTGGCTTTAACTCATTAGCCTCTGCTGGAATGCCTCGTGCGCTTTACAAATATTTGTCGAGTGCCTGCCCTGCGCTAGGCCTGCTCTGGGCTCCCCGGACCCTCGGCCGGGAGGCGACACCAACAGGGAAACTAGTGAACGGAATCCCATACGGGTTTGGATAAGGATAAGTGTGTGAATACATGAAACAGGACAGCACCGTGTGGAGGACGGGCTTCCTTCGGGGGAGGGCGGGAAGACGCTGCAGGACAGACTGATGCGGGTGTGGGGGGCTGCTACGGTGTGGGTGAGGGTGGGTGGAGCGGCAGGGCCCCCTCCTCGGGGGCCGGCAGCACAGGGAGGGGTCTGGATTTTGTTCTAAGCACCATGGGAGCTGCTGGCAGGTAGGAAGCAGGGCGGTGACAGGAAGGGACCCACGCTTTAGAGAAAGAGCACTGTGGCCCCTGTGGGCTGAGGGAAGGACAGTGAGGGCAGTAGGGTCAGCGCGTTCTGATCCCCAGGAGGACTCTGTGGATATGTGACCCTGGGGGGGGGGGGCAGAGGGGACTTTGTAGATGGCGGCCCGCGGGATCATGATGGGGGAGACCATCCTAGGCTGTCAGACTGGGCCCAGTGTCATCGCTGGGGTCCGAGTCAGAGGGAGGCGGGAAGGTCCCCGCTGCTGGCTCTGGATGTGGACACCTTGACTCTCGTTAGCCCTGACAGACCCAGCTTTCACGTCGGACACCCAGAACAGTAAGAGAATAAACGGGTATATTTGAGACAATAAATTGGTGGTGATGGCAAGACGCCACTGGAGGGGCCCAGGTGAGAAAGCTGAGCGCCCAGGTGCACTGACATATGTGCTTCACAGCGCACAAGAGAAGGGAGGTCGCCGATGGCCGCCAGGGCAGGTGGGTCATGTGGCCGACTGGGATGGGAGGGGGTCAGGTCTCTGCATCGGTGGCCCTTGGCCTCCTGTGCTGGGACGTTTTGGGCTGGAGTCTGTGACGGGTGGGGGAGGAGGGAGGCCCAGGTGGACGGCTAAGTCCCAGAAGGCCTGTGACGTGCTCTCCTCGGCGCCCTCCTTCTGCCCTCACCCCTTGCACTCTCCACTGGCCCGGAGGTGCTTCTGCCCACATATGCAAATACACAGAAAAGATGATTCTGGTTCTTTTGGTCAAAGAGTCAGATACTTTCCTAGTAGCCTGATTTCATGATAAACCAAGACAGAAGACAATGGTAAGGAAAATGTAGAACAGACAAGGTGGGTGCCTGGCTTCAGTGTATTAGACATAGGCACCGACAGGGTGTGCAAGCGTCCTGGGGCCACCTTAACAAACTGCCACAAAGTTGGGGGGGGTTGAAACATAGAAATCTATTGTCTCACAGTTCTGGAGGCAAAACGTCCCAAATCAGGGTGCTGGTGGGGCTGTGCTCCCTCTGAAGGCTCTGGGGAGGACCCTCTCTCAATCCAGTGGCGGCCAGTGAGCCCTAGTGTTCCTTGGCCTGTGGCGGCTTCGTGCCAGGCTCTGCTGGCCTTCACATGGGCTTCTCCCTGTGTTTTCACGTGTCTTCACAGGAAGACACCAGTGCTTGGATTTAGGGCCACCTTCATTCGGTGCAAAGCAGTGAGTTGAAAAGCGTCCCCCCAAAAGATATCCAAGTCCTAACCCCTACACCCTGTGGACGTGACCTTATTTGGAAATAGGGTCTTTGCAGATGTGATTAGTTTACAAAATCAGTGGTGAGTCTCCTTGAAAGAGACAGGAGAGGGAGATCTGGGACATAGGGACACAGGGAGAGGCCACATGAGAACAGAGGCAGAGTGGAGGGAGGTGGCCACAAGCCCAGGGACCCCCAGAGCCACCGGACCCTAGAAGACGCAAGAAGTGTGTGATGGGTTTTATGCGACAACTTGACTGGGTCACAGGGTGCCCTGATACTTGGTTAGTTACTCTGAGTGTCTCTGTGAAGGGAGTTTTGGGTGAGATTAATGTTAAAATCAGTAGATTGAGTAAAGCAAGTCGTCCTCTGGGATGATGGTGGGCCTCGTCTAATCAGTTGAAAGCCATAGGCCAACCCTCCTCTGAATAGGAGAGAATTCTTCCTGCTTGGTGGCCTCTGAACTGGGACATCACTTTGTCCTGCCTTTGAACTCAAAATGACCCGCGGTTCTTCCCGGATCTCCAACTGCCTGCTCCCCTGCGCTCCTGGCCCTGGGCGGCCTCCAAACCACGTCAGCCGGTTCTGGACAATAGCCCTCTTCCCGTGTGTGCATGTGTCCCCCAGCTTCTTGTCTCCAGAGAAGCCTGACCAGTGCAGAAGCATCTAGCCCGCAGCGCTGGGAGGGGGCGCGGCCCTGCCCACACCTGCCTGCCTCCTCTGGCCTCCGCATTCCTGTGCTCAAAGGCCCCAGGACACTTTCAAAAAACCCAACAAAATGTGAAGGAGAGGCCACGCCCAGATACCTAGAGACCTCTTTTCTAGAACCTCACTCTTCCTTCGAATCGCAGACTTCCCCACGGGCACCGGTGACCCTCAGCGTGGAGGTGCCTCACCCCAGGGCCAGCCCTCCACCCCCCGCGGAAGGCCAGCTTCTCTGGGCTTACCTGTCCCTGAGCTGCAGGGGATGCCGGGCGGGAGGGACGCAGTGGGTTTGCCTCGGGAACTGTCTCTTCCATCTCTATACTGTTTGCTGGTCTAAAGCCTCAAGTTACCTCCAGGCCCAAAGGGAGGGAAGGCTCTGGGCCTGCGTCCTTGTCTTTCAAATTAGAGTGTTGAGCAAGGAGCTCCCTCAGGCCAGGGGCTGCAGTGGGCCCCGTGGAGGGCTGCCCAGCCAGGAAACTGGCGGCTGCGTGCACGGGCCGCCCGCTCCCGCTCGGCCTGGAACAGAAACAAGGAGAACCTGGAGGACTCCGGCAGGCTCCACAGGCGTGACTCAGGTGTTCACACCTTGGCGGATTGTCAGGGTGTGACTCTCCCTCTCCTGGGGCCTGCATAGCTCTGTGGGTAAGTCCCCAGGGCATCAGGGGACGAGAGCTGCCCCTGCTAAGGAGCCAGTGTCCCCACAGCCCGGGCGGCCTGGGGTCCCCTCCGGGACACCCGAACATCTAGCATCCTCCCAGCTGTTTCCTCTCAGTCTGTTTTTATGCCTGTTTGGGGTCACAAGCAGCAACGGGGGACCATCCCCGTGATGAAGTGCTTGCTCCCTGGACCTTGGGTCTCCTGCCTCCCCTACTCGGGTTGGCATTGATCCTTCGTTCTCCGCTGCACCCGCCACTGTCATGTGCCGAGTGGCTCCCCATGGCTCCGTCCGCATCTGCGGCAAAGCCTCACTCTGCTCTGCACGCGGGGTGGGGGACAGCTCCTGAGCAGCGTCCTTGACACATGGTGAGGTGTGAGGTTCAGTCCCTCCTGACCACGCAGATGTGGGAACCCTAGACATAGGACAGACCCTTCATTGTCCCTGGGGTCCCCTCCGTGGGCCTCCGGCCCTGCCCACGGTGTGCCTCAGCTACCCCTCAGGTGCGACCTTGTCACCCCATGAGCACTCAGCTGCCCAACAAGGCTGGGGGCTCCCAGAAAGCAGGGGTGAGGGTCCCTCCAGCTCCAAGTATGAGGTCCTGCCTTGGGCTGCCCCTGGTCCATACAGTGCGGTCGTGGGCTGAAAGCGGCTGGACAGAGGCTTTGGCCCTCTTGCATCCAGGGGTGGGGTCCACAGCTCCGACACTCTGCCAGTTCCGGGCCGGGCCTTAGGGGGCAGGCGGCTTCCACCTCTGGTCTCCTGGAATAGTCGTTCCTGGAGCCCAGAATCCCCACTGAAGAACCACGGAGAGACTGGCAGACTGTGGGGCTCCCTGTGCCAGTCCCACGGAGAGCCTGAGTGGAGAGAGACACATGCCTGACCAGCCCTCGCAGCTCCAGCCATCCCAGCCCAGGTGCCAGACGCGGGGCCCGAGAGGCCGTGACTGGACTCTAGACCTAGCGGTCCTCTGACCCCAGCCGTATGTCAGACGTTGCGGGAGCCATCATAATGGGCCCAGACCCATGAGCCTCATAATGAATCGTCTTAAGACACTAACTTTTGGGCTGATTTGTTACATGGCGATTGCTGGAGCCTGTGGTTTGGCGAGAATGGAAAAAAAGACTTCCGCTCTTGCGGGGACACACTGTTCTAAAGTATTCCCTCTGGGTGGGCGCAGTGGATGGCTTGGCTATTGGATGGAATTCAGTGCAAAGAAGCAGATGCCCTGTGTTCAAGATAGAGGAGGCCCAGGCAAGGGTACACAGGGTGCATGTGGAGCATGGGCCAGTGCCATGTGCCTTTGTGCAGTGTACAAACTGTGCAACTGTACGTGGCAGCCCTGCACAGAGGCCTCAGTACCAACAGAAGGAGGTAGGCAGTGTCTGTTTCAGATGGGTGCTCCATCCCTGTTCCCATCACAGCTCCCTTGCTGTTCGTCGCTCAGTCACGACGGGCCCCTTCCTTGTGCCAGCCTATTTTGGCTGCTGCGGAGCTCAGCCAAGGAGGGACCTGGAGGAATGCTCTGACAGAAGTAGGTCTAGGTGCCAGGGGAGCACAGAGGAGGTGCCAGTGGAGGTGCCAGCAAGGCTCTGCAGCTCTAGGATCGGGTCGTGACCCCACCTCTCAGGCACGGTCTCCAGTCGCTGCTTGTCGAGCAGCACAGCCCAACAAGAGCTCTTTTGAAGTCTGTTGCTGGGGATGATCACAGGGGCCCTAATCCGGAACCGAGCACCCACCCCCGCCTGTCTAATCCTTGGCTGTCTCTGCCGGAAGCGGACGTGCTTCTCCACCTCTTCCCCTGTGACCCCAGCCTGCCTGGAGCCACCTGGCATCATAATCCAGCCTGCTCTGCCCAGGCCTGAAAGGACTGGAGCCACCGCCGCCCGGGGCCCCTCTAGGCCCTCCCTCTGCCGCCCTCCCGTCTTGTGCCCCGAGGCTGCTCTGGATGGCAGCGCCCCGCTCTGTGGCCCACCGGCTGCCAGCTGGATTCGGCCCATGGGGACGCTAGTGCAGAAGCCAGAGACCGATGCTGGAGGGACAGGGAGCCAGGGAAAGGCTCGTTCCGGGCCCTTCCTGCAGGGTGGGGCTACATGCCCCCAGGAGCACCTATCAGGCGGGGCCTCCCGCAGCCGCGAGAAGCTCTGGGTGCTCCTGACCTGGGAGGTCCCGGCTCTTAGTCTTGCCAGCCCCCTGGCCCTCATCTTGGTGACTAGTTCCTTGGCACCCCCACTGGGGGGCCGCCTGTCCCACTGGGACTCTGCCGGTGTGGAATTAAAGGGAAAACAAGCCATCTCGAAAAACTGGTGAGGTCTGCATCTGTCCTCTAACTCAGAAACGCCCCTAAAGAGGGGGCCCCAGGAAGGCACTGCCCCAGAGACAGTTGTCCACTTGACCCCATGTCTTTGGGTTCCGACGGGGGCAGGGGCGGCAGCACGTGCCACAGAAAGGGAAACCCCCCTCCCTCTCCCTCACCAGACTCCCACATTTCAGGGTCACACGTCTGGGCCCCGTGTGGCTGTGCTGGCCTCTGACGCCCACCCGGCCACGTTGGGGGCCTTGGGCAAGTGACCGGGCCTCTGTGCGCCCCCGGTTCCTCCCGCGTAGCAGTGAGAGACTAGCAACATCGTGGCCCCGGGCTGTGACGGAGGCTCCTCGACCCGGGTCTAGTCAGGCTCCTCTGGGCACTTACTGCACCAGGCCCCACCCTGGGGCACCTCCTCAAGAGCCCAGGCTTAGCAGGAACGCCGCTCTGCCGGCTCAGCCAGGCCCGCCACGT
Organism: Ursus maritimus; assembly: GCF_017311325.1. Classification (NCBI taxonomy): domain Eukaryota; kingdom Metazoa; phylum Chordata; class Mammalia; order Carnivora; family Ursidae; genus Ursus; species Ursus maritimus. The sequence continues at coordinate 1,845,371 of NW_024424341.1, read as the reverse complement.
GCAGTGTCTGGTCGCCTTCAGCCAGAGGCTCCCCCGCCCGATGTTCCTCCCGGTGACTCACAGCTACTGACCCCAGGCGCCTTGGTTGTAAATCCCCCTGCCCACTCCGTGCTGGGAACACGCTTCTCTCCCACCGCCGGCCGGTCCCTGCTGCTCTGGTCCCCACACCCTGGACCAAGCTGCTTCCCCCTCCCCCGCCCCGTGACAAGTGTGACCTGTGGCTTCGACACCAAGCCGCGCACATGCTCGGGGCCCCGCATGGCGCCTGCGCGGGACGCTACCCCTTTCCTGGGTGGATGAGCCTCTCCACCTTCAAGAGGGAGACCATGCTCTGAGTGCCCGAGCAGGTGCTGCTCCCCTGGTCGTAGGGCCTCTCAGCTGACCTCTGAAGGGACCAAGATGCACCTGCAGCTTGGACACTCTCTCTTCACCTCCGACGAGGCGGGTGGGGCTTCCCTGCTCCTGCGGACCTGTTGGCGGGAGTCCTTCCCTGGAGCCCAACCCGCCAGAGGGTGACAGAAGTGGAGGCAGGGGTTGGCCAGCCTCTAAAGAGGCCAGGGCCAAGAAGGCCAAGGGACAGGGAGACGTGTGTGTGGTGGGTGGGTTCGGCTGGAGGGACAGGACGGTCAGCTGAGCAGAGGAGGGAAGGACTGCTCCTGAGGATTTTCTCAGCTCAGGGCCCTGGGTCTGGCACTCACTCAGGGTCGATGGTGCCTCCCAGGGGACACTTGGGGATGTTTGGTGACATCTGTGGATACTGGGAGGAGGGGGGACGGTCTCATGGCACCTGCTGGGTAGGCCCCCCAGGGAAGCTGCTCAACTTCCTGTGATGCTGAGGACTTTTCCACCGCAGAAGACTTTTCCACCACGGAGGACTTGCAGCCGCAAATGTCGTTTGTGGGGTGGGCGTGGACCCCGTGATGAAGGGAAGAGCTGCCTGATTCCTGTCTGTCCCCGTCCCCTCCTCCTCCTGGGGGTGATGACAGTGAGGGTATTTCCTGTGCCCTAGGCCCCCAGGGCGCCTACTCAACAGAGAGCGGGGAGGCGTGGGTGCCGTGCAAACACAGCTTCCAGACCACCCTCCCTGCCACGGCCCCACGGTCAGCAGCCAGGGTGCTGCCCCCATCTCTCCCGTCTGTTCCAGGGCCTCAGAGCCTCCCCAGAGTTCCCGGGCAGGATTCCCCTCGCTGGGTGCTGCTGGAGACGGGAGACGCTGTTTCTGTCCTTCTCGGGGCCGTTGCCCCTATTCCTCCCCCCTTCGGGCTCACACGGGCTCTGTCTGGGGAGACGTGGGCGTGGCGCTCATTTTCCTTTCTGCCATCTGTGCCTGAAGCATCTGTCCGGTTTCAAGTTCCCCCTCCGCACAGCCCCAGCACGGCCCGTCTGCCTCTGCCGTGGCTGCAGACAGCTCCCTCCCGCCTTCTGAGCCCGAGACTTGCAGTTTGAGTGCACGCTTCCCCCCCAACCGCAGTTCCGGGGAACAGAGCAATCCCGGGGCCTCTTGCATCAGCCACCCTTTTGCATGAGGGGTGGGGTGAGGACAGAGAGGCTGTTGGAGCCTCCACCTGGCTCCCGGACTCACTGGTGCGCGGAAGCGAACGTGCCCCCAGGGGTTTCTTTCCCAACAGAACACACTCGGCCTTCTCTGAACAGGCTGGTACTTGCGTCACTGGAGATGGCAGTTGTGGTCGGGCCAGCCGCTCCTCGCCGTTGCTCTGACACACGCCTGCCCTCACCTGGGTCTGTGAGTCACGGACCCCGCGAGGGAGGGCAGGGGGGGCAGAGGGCAGGAGTGCTGGGGGTGAAGTGCACACCGACATAAGGCAGCCGAGTTCCGGAAGGGGTCGCGGAGCTAGAGCGAGAATTCACGCACCAGGACGCTCTGCACCTGGCAGGAAGGGCAGAGAGGCTCCCCCTGCCCCCGGCCTACCCGGGCTGGCTGGGGCCCTGAGCGGCATGTGGCCTTAGTTCCGCAGTGTCTGGGGACAGCTTGGGGAGGGGTGCCTTGGGCGTCTAGTGGGTCCAGGCCAGAGATGTTGCTCAGTGTCCCTCAACGCACAGACGGCCCCCCCAAAACACATCCACGAAGCATGATCGGCCCCAAACGTCCACGTCCCCGCGGAGAACCTGGCTCGGAGAGAAAAGGAGGTGCCTTCCGTCTGCCATCGGTGCCGCCCCGCAAAGACCCGCCCCGCAAACTCTCCGAAACGAGCGGCTAATCCGTTTCCCCTCCTCCCCGTTTCTCTCTGGGCCTTTCGCTCGGACCGGGACCGCCTCTGTGCCACTGGCCTCAGGAGGGCCCCAGGGCGCAGACAGATGCTCCCAACGGCCACAGCCACGTGTGACACACCCCGGGTGCCGGCAACCTGCTGGCCTTCTGCGGATTGCTGTTGCCTTGGGGATGGTTCTCTACGGGCAGGAGTTGAAATCTCAAAGGCCTCCGGGGCCAGACCTGGAAAAGAATGAGTGGCAGGGGCAGGGGGAGGCCGTGGTTCGGCGCCCACTGAGGAACGGGGCAGTCGCTGGGCCGCTGCAGCCGACTCCACTGCCCACGGACCGGGAGCTTGAGACTGCTAGATCGCTGAAATTTTTTTTAAGGAGAGAAGTCAGAAATATGCGAAATTTTCCCATTTTTAAATACAAATGCAAATTGAAATACTGTGTGTGGGGGGAGGGGAACAGAGTCGGGGGTCCGCATCAGCCCCCCGCTGTCCCCTGCGCAGCCTCTGTGGCTCGTCAGGCAGGGCCCGGCTCCCTGAGTCACGGTGACGTGCACCTGCTCAAATGACAGCACCTGGCGTGCTACGGTCCCACAGACTGTGACGTCATAGTCCCCACCTGTCCAAGGACGCACACTCAAGGGGCTCGGGCAGAAGGCAAGGTGGCATGGGAGGGGGCAGGGACGAGACCCAGGAACAAGTCCCTGCTCGGGCTCTCAGACCCCGACCCTGACCCAGCACCTCCCAACTGGCTTCCCCACGGCACCCTTCCAGACCAGAATCCTGCAGGTTTGACCAGGAATCTGCTTTCAAAAAACTTTTTAAAGCTGTAGTTATTTATCCTAGAGAGAGAGAGAGAGAGAGAGAGAGACAGTGGGGGTGGGGTGCCGAGGGATTAGCGGACCCCCTGCTGAGTGCGTAGTAGCCCGAGGTGGGGTTTGATCTCATGACCCTGAGGTCATGACCTGAGCTGAAATCAAGGGTCAGACTCTCAACTCACTGAGCCAGCCAGGCGCCCCCCCACCAAAACAACCTTTTTAGTGATGTTTTCATCTTAAGGGGGGTTAGGTTCCCAAAGTCATCAAGCGACACGCTTCACTGCGTGATTTTACAGAAAGAAGGGAAGCAAGGAAGACGGAAAGGAAGAGAGAACTAAGCCGATATCTGGATAGAAGTAGGGCCCACGTCTCCGCTCTCTGGGGTCCTGGGGGTGTCTCAAACCTCAGTCATCCCACGGTCTCCCCATCACTCTCCTCTTACCGTTTTTCTTTAAACGGACTCACTTAACAGGAAAACCAGCTATAACTACAAGATAAGCGTAAAAACAAACACAAGGAACAAAATGCCACATTAGGGTCTCGCGGGTTTGACCGTTGGCCGAGCCGGGAACGCCAGGTCTGCGGAAACAGAGAAGGACGAGTGTCGAGAGGTGTTGGAAGTCGGCCAGCGGCCACGTGGGACTGATGGGGGCAGAGGGTTCTGGAGACACGATTCAGCGCTGATCCACACGGGGTCTTTAGACCCTGAGTCACCTCTGGGGGTCGCCTCCAAAGGCCCCGAGCGCGCTTCGGGGAAGGACACCCTGCACCCCGCTGCCTGGCCCTGCGTGTGAGACGTGCTGTCGTCTCCAAGGAGGCAGCGCGCCGGTCTCGGGGAAGCGGCCGGGTGAGCCGGCCCGGAGAGATCAAGCCTTCGGTCCGATCCAAGGGAAGACAGGTGACCCGCGATTCCACTCCCCGGCACGAACCCCAAAGAGAGGAACCTTGGTGCTCCAGCCGGCACCGTTCTCAGGGGCCGGGAGCGGAACAGTGCACACGTCCACGCCGCGCGGAACGCATGAGCAGCACCTGGCGTCCCCTCGCAGTGGGGCGCGACGCAGCCACGGGGCGGGGAACGGCGCTCCGGTAGGAGCCGCCGCAGGGACCCACTTGGATCACGTGATGCTCGGTGACAGAAGCCTGTCAAAGGCCGCATAGGACATGATTCCATGCCTAGGACGTGCCTAGAACGGGCGAAGCCACGGAGACAGAAACTCGATTGGTGGTTGCTGAGACTGGGGCAGGGGAGGGGCGCGACTGCGCACGGCTTTGGGGAACGCTCCGGAACACGGCAGAGTGGTGGGTGCACACGGTTGTGAATGTAGTAAATACCACTGAACCAGACCTTTAAAGGGCTCGACTTTATGTTGTGCGAATTATACTTCAATTAAAAAGATCCTTTATTTTTTTTTTTTAGGTCCTTATAAATATATTTATATCAGAGAAAACAAGGCACTTGGGGAGCATTACAGCTCACTCTCCTACATGTACATCATTCTAGACAGAAAGTAAAAATTGGTTAGTTTCTCAAGTGAGTTAACTGAGTCAAGTTAATACAATAACAGAATTGTTCCCGAGCCCTCACTGAGGCACAGACTGAGGCGCATCTCCTAGTGACACCTGGTCCCAGGTCTGCTGGACCCCAGTAGAGCTCAAAGCCTGATGCCCCCAGGAGGCCCGACTTCTCTCCTGAGCAAAAGCCCCTCGCCCTGGGGCACCGGCCCCCTCCCCGGGCCCCGAGGTCAGGTGAGGGGGGGCTGCGGAGGGAGGCAGGCCAGAGAGCAGAGCTGGGACACGGTGGGAATGCTTAAGCAGGGTCACCAAAGCCACAGAGACCTCAATCTGTCCGAGCCGGCGCTGTGGAGCCGGAGGAGCGGCGCCACGGGAAGAGATTTCACATAGCCCTGACAACACCGCCTCGGCTCTGCGGTGACATTGGCCAGGGTCGTTTCTGAGGGCGCTGGAGCTTCCGCTGGAGGCGAGCTGGAGCTTGGGCCAGCTGCTCTGAGCCTCCAAGGGACCGCAGAGCCTGCCCCCTCCCTGTGGCTGCTCCTTTGGAATGTAGTCATCTCACAACCATGGCAAAGCCGCAAGTCACTTCGGACACTGCCGACTAGAAGCTGGGTCCCTGGGCCACAGGAATGGGGGCAGGTCCCCTGGGCTGGGCAGACTAGGGAAGGGAGGTGGCTCCTTGGCTTCAGCACTTAAGAGTCCTTCGGAGCCATTGCTCCACACTGTGACCAGCCTCGGCCCAGTTTAAATAATCACTAAACTAAAAAGATCCTTTAAAAATAATTAAAAAAAAAAAAGAAAAGAAAAGAAACTGGGGACGAAGGGGCTGGAATGGCTTCGTGCGTGAGGCTGAGCCGGGATCATGGAGCCGCGTGAAGCAGGGGCCCCGTCCCTTCCTTGGACAAGAGCAGTCTGTGCTGGGTGAAGCATGGAGGACATGGGCGGTGCCCACCACCAGGAGAGAGGGGCTCCCCAACGCCCAGGGCTCCTGCTCACTCTTGCTCGGGTGCCGGGGACGTGGGGGAGAGCCCCGGGACCAGGCAATCTTCCTCCGAGCGGCAGATGGTAGGGAAGAGCCTCGGGCAGAGGTCAACACATCTCCAGCCGGAAGAGACGTGTCTGAAATCATCCCCTCTCTGCAGACTCACGGACGCCACAAAAATCACTGATACCCACGAAAGGACTGGACATCTGCTGCCCCATGTGAGTCACAGGGGCTCACTTAATCCTCCCGCCGGACACAAGCATTATCCCCGTTGGACAAAGTCAGCCACACGGAAATGAGGAGAGGGCCGGGGCCCACAGGGTCAGGGGAGCCCCACACACGCTGCACCCAGGCAGGCTGCGCGCTCCCCAGCGAACAGCCGAGGCCACCTACGGCAGACATGCCAGGAGCTAGTTACAAACGTGACTTGCAGCCCCCGTTGTGAACGACACAGTGACGCCCCCAAATGTACGTCCACCAGTAAGCTCAGATGCAACCTCATTGGGAAATAGGGTCTTGGCAGGTGTAAGTAGTTAAGCTTAGATGAGGTCATTCTGGATTAGGCGGCCCTAAATCCAGTGACTGGGTGCATGACGTCTGAGACACAGACACAGAGACTGGAGGGACTCGGTCACAGCCGAGGGATGCCTGGGGCCCCCAGGCGCGGGGAGCATCAGGAAGGACCCTCTCCTGGAGGCCCTGGAGGGAGCGCAGCCCTGTGACACCTCAACTGTGGGCTCTGGCCTCCAGAGCTGGGAGAGGACGGACTTCCGTTGTTCTCCCCCAGCCTGTGGTCAGCTGTGGCGGCCCAGGACCCTGACGCCACTCCCCCCAGGCCTCACGGGCAGCTGGTCTCAGGGAATGGCGTCCTTCCCAGACCTCTCTGCCGATGCGAGGCCGGCTCCAGGCTCACCCACGGCTTCCTCCAGCCCGGCTCTCACATCCCCGTGGGAGCTCCAGGCGCTGCCCGCACCCCACCGCGACTGCAGCCTGGCACCCCCGGTCTGCACTGAGCAGGGGCTCGCGGAGTCCAGCAACGGCAGGAAACATGGTCCTCAAGCTCTCCTGTCGAGGAGGCCGCTGGAGCTTGCCCAAGGCCACGAGTTGTGACGGTGCCTGTGACAGGGACTCTCGGTGTTTGGAAACAGCCGACACGCCTCACAGGACACCCTGCTTGGTGCAGTTGGACCGCGGACAAGACTCAGGGGAGGCACCCTCTGATCGGCAGAGCTGCCAGGACAAGGGGGCACCCTGCTTTCCGGAACCTAGCAAGAGCCGTCGCGCGAGTGTCCTGGAGCAAAGGACCATGGAAGGGGCAGCTCAGAACAACAGAGACTTACTTTCCCCCAGTCTGGAGACCGGAGTCCGAAACCCACATGTCCCCAGAAAAAACCATACCCAGCCAGACCCTCAGAATGTGACCTCTGTTTAGAAAGAAGGACATTGCAGATGTAATGAAGGTAAGAATCTCACGATGAGATCATCCTGGATTCAGATGGACCCTGAGTCCAAGGACGGTGGCCTAAGAGAGACAGGAACCACACAGACACAGAAACACGGGACAGGCCACGTGAGCATGGGGCCACAGTCAGAGGGACACAGCCATGAGCCAGGGGGTGCAGAGTCACCCCAGCTGCTGGTGGCAGGAAGGACCACCCCGGAGCCCCCCGAGGGCATATGGTGGCCCTGCGGACACCTCGATCTCAGACCTCTGCCTCCAGAGCCTGAGTGAGGACGTGTCTGTGGCTGAGCGCTCCGTATGTGGCCCTTTGTTACAACAGGACACGGATACAGAGACCGATGGGGCCTCTACGCTTTCCCCAACGAGAGCAAACGCGGCATCTGACCTGGTCCTCTTGATGGGCCTGACCACGTAGGACAACCCTGGACGCGGCTCCTGACAGGAACAGGCTCGCCTGTGGTCAAGGCTTTGTCAAGCTCCAGGGCCCCCGGAGGGCCGGCAGCGTTTGAGGGAACACGCCACCCCCTTGGCCTCCCTTTCCACGCAAAGGGTCTGTTTATAATGGGTTCACTGGGTGGCGTTTTCTAGCAGGTTACCCTCACCCACAGCTGTGGGGAGGGAGAGGCCGGACATCCGGAATCAAGATGAGTCCAAGTCCCAGTGCAGAGAGTTATTTACAAGCACGAGATCCTGAATGTTCTGTCACATCAAACATTGCGTATCTTCACATCTTCTCCGAGGGAGTCTACAAACACCTCGTCGTGGCTTAAGTCCAAACTCACAGCGCCAGCCGTGCCCCATCTCCTGAGGGTCCCTCGGCCCCGTCTGGGGAGGCCCGCCGGGCAGCCGGCCGAGCGCTGACTCATGCATCCACGGAAGGCTGTCCATGGAGAGCTGTCCACGGGAGGCCACAGGGCTGGACGCTGACGGCTCAGCAGCCACGTTTCACTGGAGCCTGCAGAAAAGGAGCCATGGAGACGCAGCGTCTGACCGTCGGGAAAACGAGGGGGAAAGAGCCGGTGAATCCAAGCGGACGTCATTTCCGGTCAGCCTGTGGGGCCCACGGTGCCCGCACGAGCGTCTCTGCCGAGGATCCCGGCCCCTCCCTGCTGCAGCGCCTCCTTTTGTACCGGGGGGCGGCCGCCGCACGCCCGTCCGGGTGGGAAACGTCGAGTCCCCGATGCAGTCCCAGGCTTGAGCCATGTTGCTGTGGAGGCACTGGGGCCGGAGAGTGTTCCGGAACTTGCCATCTGAACAGCACCCTACCCTACCTGGCCTACCCCGTGCACACATCTCCCAAAACTCCCAGCTGCGTCCAGCACTTGAATCTGCTCCGTAGCAGGTGGCCAGGTGCTGTGCTCCTCCCGCTGTTAAAGCCCCTGTAGCTCTGCCCTTACAGTCTCCCATGGGGTGACATATCCTCACCCCCGGGCCCCCCAGGGGTGGTTCAGGTCCAGCTCACCTGTCCACACTCCCCTTCTCTCTCAGAGGCCGCAAGGTAGGTAAACAGTTGGCAGAATAACAGCCCCCAAGATGTCTGTGTCCTAATCCCCGGAACCTGTGGATAAGTTACAGAGCGAAGGAGACGTTATGGGTGTGATTACATGCAGGACCCTGGGATGGGGAGACGGTCCTGGGCCATCCATGTGGGCCCAGTGTCAGCACAGGTCCTTGTAAGAGACAGGCAGGAAGTCACAGAGGAGCCGCTGGGTTTGCATTTGGAAGAGGGGCTATATGCCAAGGGAAGCAGGTGGTTTCTAGAAGCTGGGGGAGGCAAAGAAATGAATCCTACCCAGGGCTTCCAGAAGGAGCCAGCTCTGCGGATACCTTGCCGTTAGTCCTGCCAGCCCCGTGTCAGACGTCTGGCCTCCAGGTCTGCAAGAAGGTACATCTCTGTCCAAGCCGCCCGTTTTGTGGTCGTTTGTTTCGGTGGCCCTGGAAAAGTGGCCGTATGAATACGATTCTGTGGAATGAGCAGATCTGCACCTCCTGCCACCCTCTTCTCCACTGTGTGTTGTGGAAGTGCAGTGCACGCTCTGTCCCCAGCTGGGTGGGGTTCACAAGGTCACGGCCGGGGAGCCAGAGTCAGAACGCCCCCTGCTAACGGGAGCCGCCTCGGGAGCTCATAGCCCTCCTCCAAGCCGGTACCGGGGTGAAGAGCAGCCCCCCCACCACGTCCACCTGTATCCGCAGAACGTGGCCTTATTTGGAAACAGGTCTTTGCAGATGTAACTAAGATACACTGAGGTCATGCTGGAGTCGGGTGGGCCGTAGAGCCAACGACTGGTGTCCTCCTAAGAACGGGGACATTTGAACAAAGACACAGAGGAGAGGCCTCGGGAAGACACAAGCAGAGATGGAGGGACATGGCCACCAGCCGAGGGACACCTGGAGCACCCAGGAGCTGGAAGAGGCAGGAAGGTCCTTTCCCTGGGGCCTCGGGGGGAGCCTGGCCCTGCAGAAGCCCCTGCCTCTAGGACAGCGAAGGGATAAATGTGTGTTGTTGAAGCCCCTCTCTGTGCTGATGCATTCCAGTGGCCCCAGGACCCTGACACCTGACCCCACTACCACCTGCTGTGCAGACTCACTGATCCTGCCCCAAGTTTCAGACTTTCTGGGAGTAGGATCGTGCAGCAGGCAGTTCTCCGTAAAGGCTTCTCTCACGGGGTCTTGGGTTTGTGGCACACGACGTGGCCACGCAACCCTCACCAATGCTCATTGTCCCAACAACGCATGACCACAATGTCTCCTTTCTGGGATTCACGGTCTTGTGGGCAGTTTCCAGTTTGGGTCACTGGGACCGGAACGGCTGCAAACAGTCTCGCACATGCCCTGGGGTGCATGTGTACCCAGAAATGGGAGTGCTGAGTCACAGGTGCAAGCAAACACTGCCCAAACCTGTCCAGGAGGCTTGAACTCATTTACACGCCTTCGCAAAGCAAAGTATGAAAATGAGGGACGCTGCTAATACTGGACACCGCTCTTCCTCTTGGCCAAAAGCAAGGACAGAAAGCAGAGTGGGGGACGGCAGGGGTCAGGAAACACGGGGACCCAGGGGAGATTTATCTGAGTGGGGTTTCTGCTGCCTGCAGTGCGGATGTCGGGATCGGAGAGTTTAGGTTTGCTTAGAGGACTTAATGATGCCTGCTGTGCCCTGGCCCACACGCCGTGCAGAAGGAATGTCAGGACGGCCGCAGAAGCAGGCTCTGTCCTCTGAGGTTCCCAGGGATGGTCCTGAGCTCCCCGTGTTTGGGGAGAGATGCAGACTTTCCTTTGGAGCCAAGGAGAGGAAGCCGGACTCCAGCTCCGGTGTCTGAGAGGCCAGGGTTCTTGGCACCCGTGCTGTGCCCTGGTGTGGCATAGGGCACCCCGTTTCATCAGCCCCCCGATTCCCTGGCTTCCTCAGGCTTCTCATGTGCACGGGGCACCAGTGCTCTGGTGAAGATAGAGAGCGGGCTATGGGGTGGGTCAGACCAACTCCCCCTTCTCCCGCGGTCGTGGCCCTGGTCCGCGTGGGCCCTCTTGTGTGGTTCGCAGGAGGCAGGCTCTGACACAGGGATGTGAGGTCAGGGCTTGCTGGGGTGGCCCTGCCGGGCAGAGGGAGACACTGAACTGCAGACGGTCATGGCAGAGGCCTCAGCCGACCCCACAGGAGCTCGGGGCTGGGACAGCGGCAGGAATCGTCCCGAATTGGGGCAGAGGGGCCTCGGAACATGTCCAGCCACCAGCAGACACTGGCTGCCTGCAGAGAGGCCAGCGGACCCTCCAGCCAAGGGCGAGTCTGGGAGGGCTCTGCTGAGCGCGGTCAGCCGCCACCCGGGGACGGTGAGGCCCAGTCCTGACGGGACATCTGGGCCGCGCCAGGCGGCGCCCACTCCGGTAGCCCGAACAAAGCCGGGCCCTCCCAGGGGTGGTGGGGCTTTCACAGCCATGGTGAAGCTCCTACCTCCGCATCCTGGGCATGGCTCTTGTCCTGCTCGGAGCCACACCAGGAGCCCCGGCTTCAGGACCCCACAGCGACTCCCAGGGAAGCTGCGGGAGCTCAGCTGGTCTCCACTGTAACCGGAGTCCAGAGGGAGGGGTGCCTCTGCTGACCTCACCCCGCACCCCTCCCGCCCCTCTGGAACCTGCCCTGCGTGCCGGTCGGCCTCCTGCTCATGCTGCAGTCAGTCGTGTCCTGAGGAAGGCAGCCTTCCCCGGAGGCTGCTGCACTTCTCCCTCAGAGTTCTCACCAAACCACGCGCCCTCCGCTCCTGAAGCAGGGGCTGCGGGGTGGCCAATCTGTCACCGGCCTCAGGGTCCTGGAAGGGAAGGGGAGGAAGGATGAGGCATAGGCCACTTGTCTTAACCTTTACCGCCTAGGAGATCACGGTGGGGAAACCGAGCCTCGGAGAGGGGAGCCATGTGCTCGAAGTTGCCTATCTGGAGAGCCATGGGCCAGGACCCTCTCAGGTCCCGGGGGGACCACTCTTCTCTATTCTATAGCTTCCATCGAAGCATTTCCAGGAATCTCCAGTATCCAAAATGTTCTTACACGTGGGCACTGAAAAGAAGCCAAAGGGCAATTCACAACATTGTAATAAACCCGGAGGTGGAGAGAAGGCTCTGAGCCCAGGGAGTGGCTGCAGTGTAGGCGAGGAGGCGGGGAAGAGCGGCTCAGTGTGGAAATAGCACGTGCAAAGGCCCTGAGGTGTGTCCCAGGCACAGGACGTTCTAACAATGGAAGAAGGCCGTCATGGCCTGGAATGCCAGAGGGAGGGGAGGTGGTTCAACAACTTTTAGAAAAGTAGGCAGGTGGCCGATGTGCGAGGCCCTGGGAGCATTTCAGGAGTCAGATCTTTGTGTCAAAGGCAGTGGGCACGGCATTATGCACTTTACGGGTTTGCTCCTAGCCCCTTCCACGTGCTCCCTGAGGCAAGGAGAAAAGCAGGGAACAAACAGGGCTCAGGACAGAAACTGTGGCCTCCCTGCGGGCCTCCCACAACCCACATGGACCGAGAGTAACTCACCAGCTCCTCTGGGGACGGCGCCTAGCCTGAGAAGTCCAGCTGCTGGTCTTCCTGTCTTTGGGGAACGAGGATCCATGAAACCTGCAGCCTGAATGCCTCCGTCCTACATCATGGCTCCGGACCTGCCAATCTAGCAAATCCCATCCCCCAAAATCCAGGTCTGGCCCTAGAGGTCAGAGCTCCTCCTTTTGTAAGAGCTCATGGCGCAGCTCTGGATGTTTCTCGGGCCTGAAAGACCCCATGGGGTGGTTTGTGCAACCTCCCCCTTCCCTTCACAAGAGCAGCTGGGGGGGGGGTAGCTCTTCTCCGTCCGGTCTTCCATAGGTGAGCGCACTTTCTAGTTCTTTCTCTCTGTGCCCTAGGACGTACCGGTCCTAGCCCCTGCTTAAGCTCATTCCGGTCACGTCATTAGTGGCCCCTGTGTGCTTTGTATCCTTCTGAATTGGCTGCAAGGACCCCGGAAGCCTGGGAAGAGAGCCGCGGAGGGGGCTGGAATTCTGCTGTCAATACACACCTGAAGACATTCTTAGCAGCTGCTCAAAAATAGGCAATTAGCGAAAGCAGTGAGATCATCGTGTTGGGTGGAGAGGCCGAAATCCCGGCAGGCGTTCACACTCTTACCAGACTGAGGGCCTCCCACGCTCATGCTCTCTCTCTCACTCTCTGCCCCCATTTCTCCATCTGTAAATGGTCTTGGGGCGGCCCTTGGACGTTCTGAGTTTGTGATTCTAACTCTTGGTAGCCTGGGGATGCGGCCAGTTCCCTGAGCCGTCTGTGTCGTACGGCCAAGCATGTCAAATGGCAGTGAGTCGGCCCTGCGGAAGCAAGCCCGGTCGGGGCCGAGAGCCGCACGGGGAAAAGGTGGAGGCGTCTGTCCAGGGTGACTGCCCGGGACAGCGAGGTGGGGTCTCTGGGTGTGGAGCCCTGAAGGTCATCCCAGGCGCAGCTCCACAGCCCTGTCCTGGGGCACCAGTACGGTCCCGAGAGATCCTGAGTGTCCCTCCCAAGGAGGCCTTGCCACGCTGGAAGCAGAGGTGCAGAAACAATGAGAGCGGGCTCGCCGATGTCTCAGATGCATCTGGTCCCTGAAGGGCTCCCAGAGCCTCCCCTGGAGGAGCCCAGCCTCAGAAGGCAGGAAAAGGGCTCAAGGCGGCCAGTGACCCCCAGGACCTGGGAAGGCCTGAATGCGGACCCTGTTTCCTGCCAGCCTGGGGGTCTGCCAACACAAGCGAATCCTTTGTCCCCACCCCGCCCTCCCTGCCCATTGCACTGAGGGCCCTGAGCCTCATGTCTAGCTCCTGATGAGCAAGGGGCTCACGGCGGGGGCTGGAGACGGAGGGATGCCAACGCCCCATCCTCACATGCTGGGGGCGGATCCTGCAGGCTGCGGGACACATCCAGCACACACAGCAAGGTCGAGGCAGAGGCCAGGCAGCAACACGTCCGGTGTGCACTTAAGACCCTGCAGAAAGCGCACAACCCTTCACAGCACAATGAATTTGCACCACCCTGTGCACCACACAGAACAGTGCCAGCGTCCCAGAGAGCCTGCTGCTTTGTCAAAGCTCATTTAAAAAGTACTGTTTTCATGGATGGGTGAATCACCCACGTGATTCAAGACCTACAAGGAGCAAAAGGGCACAGGGCAAAAATCCCTTTTCCTGCCACATCCCCAGGACCTCCAGTTCCCTACCTGGAGGCTCCCGAGGTGGCTGATTCCCACAGACTCTCCCAGAGATCTTCCGCCCTCAGGGAAATGTCCTTGTGTACTCTTTCCACCTTTCCCTTCTTTTTAAAAAATATTTTATTTATTTAAGAGAGAGAGAGAACACGAGTGGGGTGGGGGAGGGGCAGAGGGAGAAGCAGACTTCTGCCGAGGAGGGAGCCCAATGGCGGACTCCATCCCAGGGCCCCTGGGATCACGAGAGCTGAAGGCAGATGCTTCGCCAACTGAGCCACCAGGAGCCCTGAGCGGGGAGGAAAGCAAGGCCAGGATCTGCATGTGTGGGGCCCCGTGAAGGGGGCTGGCAGTAGGGCCCAGTGGTAGGGGCTACAGGTGGCCGGGGTGGGGGCCACGCGTGCAGGTACAGACCACCACAGCCCCATCCTCCTTCGGACACTGCAGAACCTCGGCGAGGCCTCCCGCCCTGGAGGACAGCCGGGGCTCACGAGCCCTCTCCCTTCGTGTTCTGGAAACAGCTCATTGCCAGGGACCCCCTTCCCTGACGACCAGAGGACACTCGCCGGCGACGAGGCCGGACACAGGTCCTCAAACTCCCTTGTGTCTCGGCAGTGACGGCCCCACCGGTCCACCGGGACAAAATGCTCCTTAACCACGCTGTGCTTTGGCCCCCGTTCCTCCCCAGACCCGACCCTGGCCCCCCTCAGGGCGAGCCAGCAGACAGCCCCCTGGTGGGGGGACACCCGCTCCGCCCGGGCCCCACCCGGCTGCCCTCCAGAAGAGAGACCCTGGCCTGTCCCCCAGGCGCTCACGGTCCCAACCGCGACAGGCCAGCCCTTCCAAATAAAGTCTCTCCTTAGTCCAGACATGGGTTTTATTTGACAAATCCCTCCCTGTGGGATCCGCCGCTGTCCGCAAGGGAGGAGCCGAGCCCAGAAATCAAACAGTAGCGGCTTCAATGGAAGAAGTCAGGACGCAGCCCCCACCCCCCAACTCGACTCCTTGAGCGTGAAGCTGCGCCCTCCGGGAAGGTTGGGCAAGCGCTCACGGACAGGACGAGAAGTCAGCGGCCTGGCTGTGTAACAGTCGGAGCCGCTCTCAAGACGAGGAGTGGCCCCGCTGACCTCGGGGTCAAGGGTCAAGGTCGTCCACACTGCTTTCCCAACCTCAAGCCAGGGGTTGTCTAAGGGCTTCATAAGGCGGCCTCCCCCAGGAGGGACAGGCGGGACCGGCTTGGAAGCGTGGGGACACCGGTGGGCAGGGACAGACCCACGCCTTGACTCTGGGCCCCGAGCCCACCTTCGAGGGGAGGAGGGGAAGAGGCTCCCCGGGGCCACATGCCGCTCTCCAGACAGCCTGCACGGAGGCTGCTAAGGGAGAGGGAACTTCTGAAGCTTTCCATGTCCTCTCTGCCCTGGACAGGATTCGCTCTCCAGGGGTACTGGTAGAGACTTGTCCTGTGAGCGATCCGCTGCCCGGGGCGTTGCGGGCGTGTGAGCTGTAAGCCTCTGACTTTAATCCCACGGTGGAGCTCCTCCTGGCAGCACGAAGTCACCCTCGGGCTGAGACAGAAGGATCTGGGTCTTGCCTGGACTGGACCCCAAGAAGTGCAGAGGGCAGCACTCAGCCTGCCTGGTGCGCAGGAATTTAGAACTTTCTGGCTGCGGGGTGGAGGGCGCCTGGGCCCCAACCCTACCTCTGGTGTGGGCAGCCTGTGTGCGTGTGCGGGGGAGAGGGTCTGCCTGTTTTCATGGTGGACCACACCAAAGGAAGTGGGCTCAGGGCTTGGGGCCCCCCATCTCTGGAGGCTGTTCGGTGGGGGAGGGGGGCCAAGCATTTATGTACTCTGGAGGCCACAGAAAGGTCGTGTATTTGGGATTCTCAGAAAGGGTCTTGTCTGGGGGCGCCTGGGGGGCTCAGTTGGTGAAGCGTCTGCCTTTGGCTCAGGTTATGATCCCAGGATCCTGGAATCGAGTCCCGTATCAGGCTCCCTGCTCAGCAGGGAGTCTGCTTCTCCCTCTCCCTCTGCCCCTCCCCCTGCTCTCTAATAAATAAATAGAACCTTTAAGAAAAAAAAAAAAAAGGTCTGTCTGGAGGCAGGCACACGCTCCCTCCCTGGGGTCCTCGTGACACCCCGAGGTTCCGGAGCTCTCACCTGGCCCGGAGATCACCGCGCCCCCTCCCACTGGGCTCAGAATTCCCCTCCCCTTGCCTGACCCCACCCCCACAGCCTGCACTGCACCCCACACTCATAGTGGTTGTAGCTATTTCCACGGGCAAGGGTCCCTGTCTTGCTGCTGCTGGCCCAACACCCCCAACCCCCTCACCAGCAGTCCATACAAGCACCCGGTGAGTTTGGTGAGCCTGGAGGATTTCCTAGGAATTGGGGGACGGTGAGAAGTCTCCTGTAGCTGCCAGCCTCGCTCCTCGCCTCCCTGGGGCTCCTCGGAATGTGAACTCGGCTGAGTGCTTGCAGGTTGTGGCGTGGACGTGCCTAGCACCCCCGCCTCTGTGGACCTCTTTCCCCGCTCCCTCCCTCCATCTCCCTTCTCCCTGCCTCCATGTCCCTCTCCCCACCCCTCACAGGAAGAGCAGGACCAGGGTCCCAGCTCTGGTTGGTCTAAGAAACTGGTTTGAGAACCGTCCTTTGAGGTCCTTTGAGGTGTCGAGACAATTTCATTGGCAACAGTGAAAGGACAGCCCGTCCCTGGGCCGGGGCCGGGGCCGCAGGGTTCCCACCTGCTCCCCTGGGAATGGATGTGGGATTTGTGTGTGCTCCTGGACGCATAATGAGCTGTGTGTGCGTTTAGTGGGGCTCCCTGGAGCAGACAGGGAGCAGCACGGTGCTTGGGTGGGAGTGTGGACCGCTGTGGGCACCTGGCCCCCAGGGGCAGGGTGCGAGGGCATGCAGTGAGGGCAGCAGGTTGGGACAGCCCTGCCCACGCAGCCCCTTCCCCCCTTGGCTTTGGGGCTCAGTATGCAGGGGTGCACACACGGAGTCGGGGTGCCCTGGTGTGCTCGGATGGCAGGCAGCCCTCCCTCACCAAGCCCGTCTCAGGAATGGAAACCCCTCCACCGAGCACCCAAACCTGCGGTCCCAAGGCTCAGGCCGTGGCTGCCCCACAAAGCCCTTCCCACCCTGGCAGATCCTTGTCCCACCCACCCGTCCTCTAGGCCCTGTTCACACACGAACGCTCAGGACACAGCATGCCGGAGTTCCGTTGAGTGTCGTCTGTGGGTCCGTGGAGGAGTGGTGTGGCCGTCAGCCCTGTCCCACTCTGGGGCTCGGATGAGATACTCAAGGATGCTGTGGAAATGAGGGACGGGGCTTGGCCCTCCCTCCTGACCGCAAGCTGGCATGAGCCTCCCCCTGCCCTCCTGCTGCTGGCCCCGGCAGCCGCACCGGCCCGCGGCCCCGCTCTCTTCCATCTCAACTGCAACGCCCCCTCCGAGAGGCACATCCCAACTCCCACTCAGGCCTCCTTCCTGGCCGGCACCACCCATCCTGAGATGGGGGCTGTGGCCACTGTGGCGGGCCTCCCACGCTGCCGGCCTCAAGGAGGCCACGCAGCGAACGAATGAGGTGGGCCAAGACACACACGATCAACCCCCCTTATGCAGACAACGCCCGGGATCATTCCTACACCCAGAATCCGGCGCTGAACAAAAGACACGGACAACCACCAGCAATACTTAAGATTTTGATCGTGTTTCTTCAAAACCAACGAAAACCCCCCCCCC
>NW_024424341.1:1801524-1827934 GCF_017311325.1 Ursus maritimus | reverse complement strand
AATTTCATTGGCAACAGTGAAAGGACAGCCCGTCCCTGGGCCGGGGCCGGGGCCGCAGGGTTCCCACCTGCTCCCCTGGGAATGGATGTGGGATTTGTGTGTGCTCCTGGACGCATAATGAGCTGTGTGTGCGTTTAGTGGGGCTCCCTGGAGCAGACAGGGAGCAGCACGGTGCTTGGGTGGGAGTGTGGACCGCTGTGGGCACCTGGCCCCCAGGGGCAGGGTGCGAGGGCATGCAGTGAGGGCAGCAGGTTGGGACAGCCCTGCCCACGCAGCCCCTTCCCCCCTTGGCTTTGGGGCTCAGTATGCAGGGGTGCACACACGGAGTCGGGGTGCCCTGGTGTGCTCGGATGGCAGGCAGCCCTCCCTCACCAAGCCCGTCTCAGGAATGGAAACCCCTCCACCGAGCACCCAAACCTGCGGTCCCAAGGCTCAGGCCGTGGCTGCCCCACAAAGCCCTTCCCACCCTGGCAGATCCTTGTCCCACCCACCCGTCCTCTAGGCCCTGTTCACACACGAACGCTCAGGACACAGCATGCCGGAGTTCCGTTGAGTGTCGTCTGTGGGTCCGTGGAGGAGTGGTGTGGCCGTCAGCCCTGTCCCACTCTGGGGCTCGGATGAGATACTCAAGGATGCTGTGGAAATGAGGGACGGGGCTTGGCCCTCCCTCCTGACCGCAAGCTGGCATGAGCCTCCCCCTGCCCTCCTGCTGCTGGCCCCGGCAGCCGCACCGGCCCGCGGCCCCGCTCTCTTCCATCTCAACTGCAACGCCCCCTCCGAGAGGCACATCCCAACTCCCACTCAGGCCTCCTTCCTGGCCGGCACCACCCATCCTGAGATGGGGGCTGTGGCCACTGTGGCGGGCCTCCCACGCTGCCGGCCTCAAGGAGGCCACGCAGCGAACGAATGAGGTGGGCCAAGACACACACGATCAACCCCCCTTATGCAGACAACGCCCGGGATCATTCCTACACCCAGAATCCGGCGCTGAACAAAAGACACGGACAACCACCAGCAATACTTAAGATTTTGATCGTGTTTCTTCAAAACCAACGAAAACCCCCCCCCCACACAAACCCCAAACTCCCCACCCTGAACCAGCCACGTGCAACAGGTTAGCCACTGACGGGAAGAGAGAGAGACGTTAGGCCACACACGCCACTCCGCAGTAGGTGTCGCGGCCGGCTGACGTGGCCAGGACACACGGGGACGCCAGGACAGCGGAACACCGCGCAGCAGCAAGGGTGGTCGTCAACCCCGCAAATAAATACACATGGAGCCAACAGCATCCTTTAAATTAGTGACACGTCAGGACTGGGTAAAACAGCAGACCCACGCACAAAGGCTTGCTGGTAACGACAGGGTTTGCTTTAAAACAAAAAACACGAAGCCGGACAAACGCGCGTGCTCGGGACACGCGTCAGGAGAGCGGTCACAAAGAGCAGAGTCTCTGCCTTGCCCAGAACGCCACTGTGAAGCGCCACCCCGTGTCTGCGGGCAGGAGGGCCGACTCGGCACCGCCGTCTGAGGGCCCCCCAACCGGGCCGGGTTGGGGGCACGGCTCCAGGAACGGCAGCTGGGACCGCTAACCCGCCTTCACAGCAGGCTTGAGAACAGCCTGTGACCCGCCTGCGTGAGAAGGAAACCCTGGCCCTCCCGGCCCCCCATCGCCGCAGGGGTGACGGTGCTTCGATTCCCCAGATCCGCCTGCAGGCTGCCAGGACCCCTCGGCTCCCCGCATGCCTCCCAGAGCCAGCGCTGTGCTCAGACACAAAGCAGGACGGATGGACAACGGGCAGACTTCTCGGCCTCCCGAGCTGCTTCCAGGTTGCTCTGGGTCCTGGAGCCCGGACGGATGGTAGCAGGCTGGCCACGCCAAGCTCACGCGGCCCTGCGGGGCTCCAGCCCGATGCCTGAGGGCTCAGCTGGACCTCCGCACTGGCCTCAGCTGCCACCCCTGGGAAAGCTCCACGGGCACCAAGACGAAAGCCCGAGGAGTCCGGACAGCCGCAGTGAGAGCAGCGGCCCCAGCGTCCCAGCAGTGGAGTCGGGCCTGGGGAGGGCCATGCCCCTGGGGGGGTGGCGGCTCCCCCCAGGAGCCCGAACCAGCTCTAGGCGGCTTGCTGGGGTCAGTTCTTCCGGCCCCGGAGAGGGTGGTCTTGAGGGACTACCGGGGGGAAGCCCTTCAGGACTCCCCACCATGGTGTCTGCCATTCTGACCTGGTTCGCTGTAGATTTCAAATGTGAGTCTTTGCCTGGAAAAACTCTCGGTCAGTCCCAGTACCGGATATGGAACAGCTCAGAAGCCACGCGACCATAGCCCACACCCGAGTCCTCCTGCCGTCGGGCCTCCGCTCATGCGGGTGTCCAGGGCGGGGTGCGCGAAGCCAGAAGCCCGGTGCGTCCCAGGTGACCGGGCTCTAGCCCAGACGCGGACCCTGCGCTGATGTCCCGGGTGGCGCACATGGTCGGGAGCTTGGGGTCGTCAGCCGCTCGAGATCTCTGCTCGGGGACCCTGCCTGCGGTGGACACCAGCCGCGGGAACCCGCCTTCCGCCGAGCTGGGGGGGCCAGTGTCAGTCACTCTCTCCAGGCAGCTGTTCTGGAGACCTTCTCTTCTCTCTTCTGGGGGTCGGGGAGGGAACTACACTTGGGTCTTTAAGGCAAAGAGACCTAAGTCCCGAGATTAGTTTCACTAAAGTCACTGCATCTGTAACAACAACAAAAGAAAGCCAAGCACGTGGTCTGGCCGCCGTCCGTCAGTGCAACTCTGAGGTCCACACGGCGAGGTCCGAGTCTTGGTAGCTCGCTCGTGGGACTGGAGTGTTCGTGGGACTGGAGTGTTCGGCACTTGGCATCCCTCCCTTCCTGGGAGCCTGTGCCGGGCTGGGCCCCACAACACGACCTGGTCCCTCGGAAGCACACCATGCTGTGGGGGGCGGAGGGCGAAAACCCGCCCCACTCCCCTCATTTCTTTAGAAAATCATCATCTTGGTGGCGTCAACTTGACCCAAAATTTAAATAAAAAAAACAACACCACAAATAAACAAAGGCTGAAAGGTGAAAGTCCCAACGCGGCGACCAGCCTGCGGTGGGTCAGGGGCCCGGCCTCTTCGTGGTGCTACACTCGTGGAGGTTAAGACAGACGTTCGCTTTCTGGGACTAAAGTCGTACCAGTTTTCACTGTGACCCCAGCCCCCTGACCCAGTGGAGGGACGGAGCGGGGCGCTCAGCTGAGCTGCCTGGATGACAGGACCGGAGTCGCTTTTCAAGGGGTGAGATATTTCAACACCATCTTTGTTCATTTTCTTTCCGGCAGCTTCTCGGTGCTTCTTGCTTACGTCTCCTGGGGCACCACCTGCATGAGCTTCTGGCAGAGGACCGTGGTGGAAACTGTGGGCGGGGGGACAGCTTAGTCAGCTGAGGGCAGCGCCGGGCGGTGTGGGCTGCAGCTCACCCCGTCCCCTGTGGCCACACCTCCCAGAGCGGCAGGGGCGGCTACAAACCCAGGGCTCTTTCGGAAACCTCCCGATGCATGTACACGCGCCCGGGGCCCATGGGCCTCCCTGCTGCTGGGAGCCAACCCGCATGTCACCCAGCTGGTGTGGCCGAGGAACGTGGCGGTAGGCAGGCATGGGCTCCAGCCCTCGGCCTGTGTCAGAGCCCGGGGTTCTCAAGAGCCCCGATGGGACGGAGGGTCCAGGCAGACGCCAGGACCGGCAGCTGGCACGCCGTCCTCAGGATGACCACGGCTCGCCTGCAGTCCTGCAGAGATGCTGGAGCAGGTGGGCATGCACCAGGGGCCCAACCAACACCTGGCACCCATGGACCCTGCAAGCACTCATCGTGGGTGCTAATCTCAGGATAGAGGGGGTCCTGCTTCAGGCCCCTGGGCGGCGTCTTCTGAAAAATGACTGACAGGGAGCCTGTGGGCTGGGCTGGAAGGAAAGCTTCCCCCAAATGACCGAGAGGCGCCAGTGAGAACGCAGGACGGCCACCTGGCACGCGGTGCTTGGGGTGCAGGCCCACGGATGCCCTGACTTTTCTAGAATCCTGCCACATTCGGCGTGATTTCAGTCATGGGACCTAAGCTTGGCTTGTGAATGGAGCCCAGGACGGCAATCCTGGGATCCTGCCTTGTCCTTCTCTGCCTTTCTAGGTCAGCCGGCTGTGTTTAAGCTGGTGACAGACGGTGGGATTTCATTACTTGGCAAAAGCAGCCTGCTTCTCTGGAATTCCTTGTTCTGAGATTAGCTGGTGCCAAGCTGAGCGTCTTATCCCTGAAATACGTGTCCAGACGTCACTGCCCAACACGCCACAGCGCCCCGAACCTTGGTCAGCACTGTAAATGCCTCACTGCCGGCCCCTTGGCCGGGGCCTCGCACCCTGTCACCGCCCCTGGCTGACCCTGGGACCTGGGACAGGGGGCGCTCAGCTGTTCCCGGATGAGGGGTTAGACCAGAACTGCAGACGGCCGCGGCCCCGGGCTGAGGACAAAGGTACTCACAGATGCTGTGAAGGAGCCACTTGGGCTTGTTTTTCCACCAGACCCCAAGGAAGTAGACAGGCAGGCCACTAAGGATGATGGTGAAGCCAATGCCACACTCCACGGGGGTCTTCCAGAAGGACACGGCAATCAGGAAGAGGCAGGCCAGGATGAAGAACACGGGGAGGGCCAGGTTCACCTGGGGATGTGGATGGGGAAGTAGCTGAGGCCCGCAGCCTGTCCTCCATCACTCCCGTCCCACACCTCCCACCACCTGCTGTCCTGAGTCCCATCCACCCTGCTGAATGCACCCCATCCCGTGTCCTTGCTGGGGGCATCTTTTCCCTTGGGACCCCCGTCTTGGGCACCCCCTGCACCCCCACTCCAAGCCACTCCTGTGTCCCGGCCGAGCTATGGACGGCTCTGACCTCTGGGGCCTGTTCTAGCCTTTGCCAGCTCCAGCCTGCGTGGTTTTCTGAGTCGGCCTCACACGAGGCAGCCAGGCTCCTGACCACGGAGACCTCTACCCGCCCTCAGCATGGGGGGCCGGGCAGTAACCACTCCAAGCACAGAGAGTGCTGATGGGCAGATGGAAACAAGCAGGTTGGTCCCTTGACCCTTCCCAAGGTCAGGGAAGGTCAGCCTCCTGGTTCCATCACAGGGTGGAGACCTGGGCCCAGCACCCGACACAGTCACCCAAAGGAGGGGCCCCGCGCTTCTGGGAAGACCGTGGCCACCCACTAAACACACAGCAGCACTCGCCTTCTCAGAGAGCCCTTTGTGGACAGGCGGGGCTGCGGTCTGCAGCCCCCCCCTCCGCCCCCCGGAACGCGGCCCACCCACAGAGTTCAAGGCAGAGCTGCAGACACGCCCACAGACCGGCTGGCGGCTCCCGGGACGCTCGTCCCACTTCTGCTTCTCTGTGCCTTCCGCCAGGCAGCCTCATCCACACTGGGGCTCGGCCGTCTGTCTGCACACCGGCAGACCCCGGGGGGTGACGGACGAGTCAGGGTCCCACCAGCTCAGTCCACATGGCACGCCCCGCCTGCCCCACTGTGACAGTGCCAGTCACAGCCCTGGCTGATGTGGGGATGGCGCCCCCCACAAGCGAGAGCTGAGATGATCCCGGGCACTGAGGTTGCCTTGGTCCCCCCAGAGCCTCTCCTGGACCCCGCTGGCCTCTGCAAGACTGCTGGGTGGGGAGCAGGGAGGAGGCTGGTGGACAGGTGCCCATCGTGAGGACCACATGCCAGCAGGTGCTGGACAAGGGACAGGGCCGTGGCTGACGTGCTCACGGGGCCTTTGCTGCACCCCTTCTTGGAGAGACGGTGTCACTCCGGGAAGCTGTACCCCAGGACTGAGCTGACAAGGGCCAGCACCCTGGTTTCTCCTGGGCAGGCCGAGGCTAGGGCGGGCGCTGTGGGCACCTCCACCTGCACCCCAGCTGGTCTCCCCTCCTGCCCTGGCACCTGCCCCTGCCCCGCAGTGCTCATCACCCCCCACCTGGCACGCGGGTTCCGTAGTTACTGCTTCTGCCCTCCTTAGAAGAGAGGCTCTAGGGGACTTAGGGGTCTAATTTGTCCTCTGATGAACCCCAGCACCTGGAGTCACGTGGTCGGCACTTAAGAGGTTCCCGATAACAGTCATCCTGTGAAACAGCTACCTCTCTGCGTCTCTCGGAAGCACGTCCACACAGACCTGCTCCAGCCTCGCCAGAATGTTCTGGAGAAGGTGCCCTAACCGCCGGCCGGCGCAGGGAAGACGGAGGGACAGCGGCTCGCCTGGCCACACGCCAGAGGGCACAGGACTGAGTGGCTGTGCCGGGCCGACCGGCCGGCCGCTTACCTTGATGGGCCGCTCCAGCTCGGGCTTCCGGTACCGGAGCCACAGCATGCCGGCGATGGCCAGGGCCACGCAGAGCCAGTTGAAGAAGCTGAAGAAGTTGATGACGGAGAAGATGTCTGTAGAGAAGGCGTACAGCAGGGTCATGACGCACTGTGAGCAGAGAAACGCGATCTCGTGACGAAACGCCCGCAGAGCTCCCGGAGCGGCCCGCGCCCAGCCGCCCCTGGACAGCGCTCGCTTCGCACCCTTCCACGCTTCCCAGGTCTTCTGTTTCACAACCGCTACACGCAGCTTTTGGAATTAAAAACTTAAAAAAAAATATCTCTGAAGCGCAACGTGAAGACCCACTCATGCCAATGACTCATGTCTCAGTGTCGCCTCGAGTCTGCAGCCAGCGGACAGCAGGCGGAGCCGGGACGGGCTTCGTGCGGACAGAACGCGCAGCCTCCCTCCCCCGGCCTCCGGCTGGGAAGCTCCCAAGACGGGCCCCGAGGGACACGCCAGTCTCCCCCTTCAGCCCGCGTGCCATCGCCCCGGGGACGGAGTGCAGGACACTGGACGGCACTGCCGCTTACCGTAAAGACGAGGGACGGCATGGGTGTCAGGAGCTGTGGGTGGATCATGGAGAGGATGGAGGGCAGGTGGCCCTCCCTGGCCCCCACGAAGAACAGCCTGCGGGGAGAGCAGTGGCCATTCAGCCTCCTCCCCACGCGCCCCCAGGCAGGGCAGGGAGCGCAGAGGGCACATGCCCCTGGGGCTGGGCTCCCTGCCTGGGCTTCTCGGCGTCCCTCAGGGGCTCAGCTGGCAAGGGAAAGACTCGACCTTCCTCACCTCCTGTCCCCCTGGGCCTCCAGTGCCCTGGGCAGGGTTTCGAAATGAACCCGTGAGAGTCCAGAAGGACACAGTTGTGTCACCTCCGAGCAGAGGACCGGGGGACAGAGTAGAGTTCACGGTTCCCCTACTTCCGTTTTACTCAAACAGGACAAAATATAACCTCAAGCACACATTAGAAGGCGGTGTGCCACGGCCTCCCCCGCGCCAGCGGCATCTCCTGCCTCTCCCCAGAGCCCGGCAGACGCAAGGGTGTTTGGGTGGGGGCTCACCGAGAGGACGTGAAGAGGGACCCATTGACGGAGCCAAAGCAGGACAGGCCCACGAAGACGGGGATGATCCAGGACATGACGCCCAGGTGATAGGTTCCGAAGTCCTACAGAGACAGTGAGCGTGAGCCTCTCGGCCCCCAGGCACCCAGCACAGGACTCCAACTTCTCCACCCGGACAACAGGCCGTCCTCACAGCCTGGCCCCAGCACACTTCTGCCTGCACGGCTTCCCGCATGCCCATCGTGAGACGTCTGCAGTTGGAGTGACCCCGTGGGGTCTGCACTTTGGGGGGCAGCCCCAGGGACAGGACCCGGTTCAGCACGGGGCCCTGCGCCTCACTCCCCATCCACACCCGCAGGCACTTGTACCCTGCAGGACGCCAGGGTGGCCCTGTGCACAGCCTCCCTCCATCAGCACATCCGCTCAAGGGAAGGGGAGCACGGCTGTCTCTGGCTGGGCCCCCAGTGGCCCCCCCCCCCCGCCCCCCGCGCGGAGCTGGGTGTTTACTCAGAAGGTGGAGTGGGCGGGTGTCGCAAGAGCTGAGGCCCTGGCTCTGGGGCTTGGTCTGGGGGTTGACAAGGCACTCAGCCGGCCGCCTCTGCGGGGTCCGGAGAGGCCGCGTCGCTCCGCTGAACCCAGGGCCCACAAGTGCAGCGTGCATCCGGGCTGCGGGTGGGGAAAGGCCACCTCCCTGCGCTCGGCTTGCCTGGGACTCACCGTACCCCCAGCCCCACACTCGGCTTTACAAGTCACACAGACCGGCCTGGGGGAGGTTGGGCGACGGGGCTCCCGAGACCCCGGGTTAAGAGCCAGGGCCCTACTCTTTCGGGGGGGTGGCGAAGCACAGCTCCACCGCTCCACGGAGGATGTGGTTCACGGAGGAGGGGCCTGGTGTGCCCGGCCTCGCAGGCTCTGAGGCGGTGTCTTACCACGGCCACAGCCTCGGACGTCAGCATCTGCTCCGTGGACAGTGTGGTGAAGTAGGCCAGGTTTGTCAGCACATACACCAGGGTGACGATGGGGAGGGAGATGATGATGGCCAGAGGCAGGTTTCTGGAAGGAGTGGGAGGGGGGCGTCACCCAAGGGCAGCCCAGCACAGGGCCAGACTGGACGGTGGGGAGCTGGTGTCCCCTCCAACACAGGGGGGCCGGGTCCTGAGCCTCACTGTGCGGGGAAAGCGGCCACCAGCACGGGCAAGGGGCTGGAAGCTGGCAGGTGGGCGGCTGCGTGAACCTGGGCCAGCGACTCAGGCCCTCCAGCCTCGGGCCCCGGGCCTCCGGGGAGCCTTGTTCCAGGCCACACGGACACCATGCAGATAGTGAGGAGGGGCCAGAAGCCAGCACCCCGCCCCAGCACCCCTCCGGTGAGGCCCTGCTCTCGTCCGAGGCCGGGCCCGTGGCTGCCTCTGAGACAGGACCAGGCTTCCTCCTCCTCTCACGTTAAAATAGCACAAGTCTGTTCATACTCATACCTGTAGGGGTTGATCATCTCCTCTGTGACAAAATTCAAGTAATTCCTAGAATTGAGAGAGCAGAATTTCATAATACATTCCTCCCACAATTATTAGGGAAAACAACTCAGACCCCCCGGGAGCCCCTCCTGGCTGTTCTGGGCCCGCAGACTGGGGCTCCCCCCACACCTGCAGGGGTCCCCCTTGGTGAGCAGCTGGGGGCCCCGTGTCCTGAGGGGAATCAGTGCTGCCCACCCCCACGTGGCCTGTCCTCTGATGCATTCTGACCCCCGGGCAGCCAGCACGGTCTCTGAGGCAGAGGCACAGCCCGGCCCAAGGGGGGCACCCTGTGCACCTCCCCCACACGCAGACCCGCTCCACGTGCAGCTCTTCGCGTCCACACCGAGCACTCGAGGGCAGACTCAGAGGCCACGTGGGGAAGAGAGCCGAAGGGCAGCCCTCACGGCTTCCGTGTGCACGTGGAAGGCGCTGATGCACTAAGCGTGTTCCAAGGCACCCCGTCTGCTGCCCGACCCTCTCCTGCATCTTCCCTGCCTGCCGGCCTGCCCGCCTCCAGCAGCTACTCCTAGGGCTTGGGACAGCCTGGCCCGAGAGCAGGGGCCGCTGCTGGGGACCCAGGGGATGGAAGGTGTCGGCCAGGGCCGCAGGCAGGTACCTCGCTCCTGGTGGGGAGAGAACCACCAAGCCCAGCACCTTGAGCCTAAATGCTTCACGTCCGTCAGCAAAGGTCTGTCCACAGGAAGCAGGCTCGCTGTGAGCAGTGCCCAGGGCTGCACTGGCGCACCCCTGTGCTTTTCTGGGATGCGTGGGGCTAGCAGCAGCTCGACGGCCTTGCCTGCGTGCCCCAGAGCTGCCCACGGACGGCCAAGAGACCCGGACCGCTCGACATGTGAGGGCCCACACAGCCTGTGTGTCCCAAAGCCCAGAGGCCCTGACATTCTAGAACCTACCATCCTCCATAGGCAAAGAGGCCGCTGTACAACGCCAGCACAATGTTCCCCACGTCCAGCTTGGTGCCCTCGAACGAGAACTTAGGATCCAGATTGGACACGTCACCTGGAAAAGGCCAAACAGACAGAAAGGAATGCCGGATTAGAGAGCACTGCAAAGAGGTCACACCACAACTTCTGGAATGTTCCTGGAGCAAAACACAGTCACAAACAAAAACGCTGGGCTGAAGGCTTTCCACTGCAACAAATTAAACGCACCTGCTGAGCCACCTCGCCCGTGTTCCCACAGTTACCCTGGGGCCAGGAGCGAGCAGGCACAGCTGACCTGGGGGACATGGTCCCCAAGACACCCTAGCCCACCCGCGACGGGGAGGAGCTCTGCAGACCCTCGGTCACTCTAAGTGCCAGGCGGCTATGCACGCGCTGAGGGACATGTGCATCCACCTGCGGCTCACTCGGGTCAGGAGGAGGGGCTGGTCAGGCCCGGTCACCTCAGAGGACACCCCCTGCACCCGTGACACGAGCCCCAGGTCGGGGCACCCAGGCTTGAGTCTTGGCTCCCCCTTACGTGCTGGGAGAATCTCGAGCTGCTGACCTTAAACCCAGGCTCCTCGCTCGTGGGACAGAGTTCAGAGCATGACCTGTCAGCAAGTATCAGCAGGAAACTTCTCAAAAACAACTCAGATCTGTCCCTGGAACCCAGTAGCGCCCGAGAGACCGCGGTGGCATGAAGTGACGGGGCCGTGCAGCGCGAGCACCTCCCAGAGAGCCGTCCCTGGGGGCATCTCGGCCTGGGTCCTCCGCCTAGACAGACAACAGCAGGGACAGGCAGAGCTCCGTCCACCTCTCTGCTGACCGTTTCCACCGGGAGCGGCCCAGGGGGCCCTGGCGTGTGGTCACACCACCCCAGTGTTTATCCCCCATCCTCTTGGGACACGTGTCATGGGTTTTAGGGCCCACTGTGATCCAGGAAGGTCTTGTCTCAATCCTTGCCTCAAATACATCCATGAAGACCCTCTCTCCACGTAAGGGCACAGTCCAGGTCCCAGGGGACACAGGTTTAGGGCTGCCCAGCTCTGGGGACGGCTATAGCGGGGACATGGGACAGGGCTGGGCACTCAGCCCACCTGCAGCGGCCGCCTGCCAGGCACACACAGCTGGAGGACGGGCAGCACTCTTGGTCGGGTGGGGACCGCCCGTTAGTTTGGGGACCATCTCTAACGGAGTCCTTGTGCTCTCCATGGGAAGGCCTGGGTGGTACCCAGCTGAGAAGCCACTGGTCCAGGCACCGCGGGGCAAGGCAGGGATGGGACCCCGACCCACAGCCGGTGGGTCTGCAGGCGCCCCTGGGAGCCCAAGGTACAGGGGTGATGGCCTCAGTCATGGCAGAAACAGGACACTATGACAGCAGGTGAGGGGTTCGCCAAGGGGACCGCAGAAGGGAGCTCCCGGCACACCTTGTCATCTCGCCACCAGAAGCCTACACTTCCAAAGCAGCTCAGGTCTGTGCCGTGTTCTGGACTCCGCTCACGAGCTTGTTTGTCCTGACCCCACAGGGGTGCTGAGGCCTGCGATCTCAAACCCCAGCCGGGACGTGGACGTGGCCATGGTCTCGTGATAGATAAACAGGCCCCGGGGTGGCCGGCACCTCACCCAGCCCACTGCCCCCGCATGTGACCTGTCTCGGAGGCCCAGGTCCTAGGACTGCCTGGTCACAGAGTGGTCAGCAGGCTGGGTGGACAGGGGCCATGTAGAGAGTGGGCTCAGGACAGCACCCCCTTCATCCAACAGCACCCCAGAGAGCTGCCAGACCCGCCCCCCCCCGCTCCCTCCTGGCGGGTCCCCCAGAGAAATGGTCTGCAGAGCTCCACCACCTCCCACGGCCCTGTCCACGTGCTTCTGCTGCCCAGCAGCTGGGGACATGGAGGCTCGGGCCACCTGTCCGGGGGTGGGGAACTGCCAGCTCGCAGTGGGATCCAGGATCACGACTGAGGACTCACCTCTGGGGACCATGTGCGCGAGTCCACACTGCCCTACCCTTCCCAGAAGCCCCAGCTGCTCCTAAGAGTCTGGGGGAGCCCGCTGAGGCCGCTCTCACTCCCCCAGACCTCCCGAGGACTGCAGGTCCCCATGGCCACTTCTGGAGCATGGAAGGCTTTCCACACAAAGGCTCCTCTCACGGAATGCAGGCGTGTCAGGAAACTGTAACGTTCTCGTGAGTCTGCCCCATCTTCCGACTACAGCCACTTCCATGTATCTTGCTGATCATTCAAATTAAAATTTTTTCACATCGGCTGTGTACAGATTTGGGTGCAGTGGTTCAAACTGGCTCCCCCCTGAATTAGTGACCCTGTGTGCACGTGTGTGATGGAGACATTCCATGCAGAGGTCACTTTAGGGGCCAGCACCCAACCTGGTGCAGGAAAAGGGGAGATGTGGGTGCTCAGGACTCCCGGCTACTACGGATGACGTGCAGCGACGGGGAGAAAAGTCAAGGTGCGACACGCAGCCTGCAGTTTCCAGGGAAGAACAGGCGCTTTCAGCCCCGCGCAACCTCCCGTCTTCCTTAGGCGCCTCTCAAGGTGGCCACCAGTCCCGAGCTGGGACACGTACACTCAGTCGTCTCCTAAGACGGTCACGCGGGGGGTGGAATTCCTGACGTACAACAGTATTTTCTGGGACTTACAGCCTGGTTTTGCAGGGTCTGAAACTCCAGGAAAACACTGCTGTTCTGACCAAACACAGATGAAAGAATCTCCCTGAGGCCTCAGCCAGGCCAGGCCCCTCCGGAGCCCACAAAGGTTTCTATTCCTAGGACAAGTGTGGCTGGGCCATCTGCTGGGACCTCCCTTGGCCGTCTGGGACCTCACTCCCTGCCTGCGAAGTGCCCAGAGTCCCTCGGAGGAGAGCAGACGTCCAGACTCCACAGGACCACACCCCCAGACCCCGCAGCGCCCCCAGACCCCGCAGCGCCGAGTGTGGCTGGCAGCCCTCCTGCTTCTCTCCTGGTCTGTGTGTGGGGGGGAGGGTGGGGGGGGGGAGAAGGCAAAGCTCTGCTGAGGATTTGGCTGCTGCTTCTGGCTGCCAGTCAACCCTCTGCTGAGTTCCTCTGGGCTATCGCCCACCCCATCCGCTCCCCTAGACACAGCGTGCCCCACTGCACACCAGGGACAGAGGGAGGGGTCTCACAGTGACCTGTCCTGAGTGGGCGGCGTGCATGCGTCCCCGGCAGGGCTCCCGCTTTGTTCAGACTCAAACTGTGCTGGACGTCGGCCTAGAAGGGAAACCCCGTAACTTCTCTAGGCTCCTGACCAAATGCCGGCCAAGCATGCTGCCCCTCCTTCTCGATGGGCACCAAGGAGCAGGCACTGGGCCTGGGAGACCGCTCAGGGACAGCGGCTGTGCCTGCCCTCGCTGTCCTGGGGTCCTGCTGGGGCTGGAGCCGTAACAGCAGGTGGTCTTCAGGGAGGTCTGGAGAGCAGCAGGAGGGCCGCCCGGCTCCAGGCCAGCTCCAGCCAGAAGCGGGTGAGGTGGCCACACCTCCGTGTCACGATACGCGTTAGCAGTTGGGCTGTGCCCAGTGGCCATGGCGGTGGTGAGCAGGGGTGGGGCGCAGAAGAGAAGGGAGCCCTCCCGGGAGGAGGCCAGATTCTAGACTCCACATGTGGTCTCAACCACCCACCTGCCCTCTGCAGCCGGGGGACCCACGGTGCTTTCTGAGAACACGTAGGCTTGTCAGGGCCGGGGTGCGGGCTGTCTGGTGCGTGGAGGCAGACGGTCCCGCGCAACACGCTGGGAGGCAGAGGACGGCTCCCCCAGGTGGCAACACCACGGGGCAGGACTCTGCTCGGGAGAGTAGTGACCGATGCTGGGCCCTCATGTACCGCTCCCACTGCTAGGGCAGACATGCAGACTGTGCTGGGCCCCAGAACGGGGTGCCACAGACACAGATGAATGACAACAATCCTCTGGTGGCCACTGTGTTCCAAGCTACACAGGGTTCTATCCCCACAGGGCCCCAGCCCCCAAGAGCAGGCCAGAGAGGGATCGCGAGCAATACAGGCAGGCCCTTCTGCAGGCTCCAAGAGTGGGGGCGTGGGCACCCTGGGACCACCCCTTCTCTGGGGCTTCTCTGCACACCTCAAAGGTACCTCTAAGTTTTGCCCCAAAAGAAGGCAGCATATGCCAGCTGAGGGTGGGTCCTGGCCCTGAGCCCCCGGAGCCCCTCCTAGCCCGAAAACACAGTCCCTGACCAGACCCTCCCGGGAAGGCTGCTGGAAATGGGAATGCCGACGCACAGCCAGAAGCTGGGTCCACCTCCCCCCCACTGGGACCCCCTGCAGACCCAGGGTAACTGGGGTGGGAAAGCTCCAAGGCCCAAGGGAGCAGCTCTCAGGGAAAGCTAGCCCAAATCCCCGCATCACACAGACACAGCCACGGGAACCAGCAGCTCTGCGCACACGCTGACAGGCGTGGTCCTTCCTCCCACTGGGAATGTGCCAGCCCTCTGGCTCCTGGACTGGGAGGACCAGGGCTCTCCACAGTTCCGGCGTCCCCAGAGACCTGGCCTCTGCGTGGGGGGAAGGCCTGCTCAGATGCTCACCAGGGCTTCTCTGGGGCCCGGGGAGCCTGTCAACGCCGTGATCTGGAGAGAGGGCAGTTGGAGGCAGCAGCAGAGAATCCCAGAACCTTAGGGCTGGCGGGGCCCCACCCACCCCCGTGCTTTCCCACAGGCAGAGCAGCCCTGGGGCACCCCTCCTGGGATAGGGACACTGTGAGAAAGTCAGCCCCAAACTGGGGAACATCCACCACGCTGGAACCTTCTGCTTCTCATCCCGCTTTATTCCTCTGGGCTTCCGTGGGACGGTCATCTATGTCATGAGATGGGAACAGGGTCCCCCCGAGAACTCCTGGTAACCTGGAACCTCTGAATGTGACCCGGTTTGAAGACGGAATCGAGGTACAGATCTCAAGATGAGATCATGGATTAGGGGAGGCCCTGAAGTCCACGAGTGTCCTCGGAAGACACAGAGACACAGGAAGGGGACACAGGGACGAGGCCGAGAGGGCCGAGTGCTGCAGCCACAAGCCCAGAGAGCACCGGAAGCTGGAAACACAAGGAGGGAGCCCCCCACGAATTTCAGAGGGAGTGCAGCCCTGCGTTTGGACAACAGGACACTGCAGACAGACCAACGGGCCTCACTCCATCTGGGTCAGACGCCCTGGCTTCCACTGCGCTCACGGACGTGGCCGGGACAAGTTGTGGCGTTGGGTCCTGCTTCGGATCACGGGTCAAGTGAACAGTGTCTGGCCTCAGGCTCCTGCTCTGTAAGACAGGCTGTCACGTGTGGGGCCACCGGGTCCTGGCAATCTGAGTCCTGCCTGGCCAGTGAGCTCTGCGTGACTGGTGCCCTTCATGGGCTAGGGCAGGAAGCACCGCGATGGGTCTCCTGCTCCACCCGGAGACCAGCATGCTGGGAGGGGATGCCTCCTGCGGCAGGCTCATCAGGCTGTCTTCCCATTTCCCCACCGCGGAGGGACGTGCCTGGAGCGCAGTGCCCGTCCTGTCTCTGCCGGATGTCTGGGAACAGTGAGGGGGCAGGAATCTGGGTTTGAGGAGGCTGACAGGAGGTCGGGGCTTCCACACCTGGCCAGTGTCTCTGGGACCCTCTGTCTTTTAAGCCCCCTGGAGGAACGGGCTCCTTGGCCTCAAGATCTGCTTCAAACCTCAAATCCCAGTTGCAAAGGGCCCTCTCCCCCCTGCACAGGCTGCGAGAGACTCTGAGAACCACGTGTGCCCAGCACGGGGCTCTGTGGCTGCCCCTGCCCAGGGCACGGGTGAGCTGAGGGCCGCAGTGAGAGTGCCCGACTTCCCCGACTTTGACTTCATGCCAGACGGTGGCACAAGCAGAGCATGTGACTGCAGATCTGTTCCGATTCTGGAGGCTGAGCAGTGCGGAGGCGTGGAGGCCTCAACTACGAATTATCAAAGAGCAGGGGTGCCTGGGTGGCTCTGTCAGTTGGGCATCTGACTCGTGGTTTTGGTTCAGGTCACGATCTCAGGGTCGTGGGATGGAGCCCCTTGGCGGGCACGGCGCTCAGTGGGGAGTGCGCTGGGCATTCTCCCTCTGCCCCTCCCTCGCTCGCATTCCTCTCTCTCAAATGAATCTAAAAAAATTACCAAAGAACATCCGCAGGGAAAAACACCCACGCCCGCCTCGACGGTACCTTAGGGACAAGTCCTCCCACAGTGGCCCCGGACATTCTGAGGGACAGAGGGGCCCATGGGGCCACGGCCCTGCCCTGCCCCCCTCCCTGCTCCTGGGACCCGGGGGACCAGAGTGGAGAACCAAACCCCAGCCCTGCATGGCCCCCCGGTGCAGTGCCCTGCAGTCCCGGCATGACAGAGAGGAGCCACAGCCCACTTGACAGGGCTGCTCGCTGCAGGGGCTCGCCCCCTCCTGCACGGGCTGTCTCCCATGCGTCCCCCATTCCGAGATGCCCCTGTCACGTCAGGTGCCTGGACGTAGAAGACAATCAGAGCCGCGTTCAGGAGCCTCTGCTTACAGTGCAAACCACACCCGTGTCTCCCAGCACTTGGGGCCAATGTCCCAGCAGCGGGGCGAGCTCGTGTGGGCTGCTGCAAGGGGGGGCCAGGAGCTGGGGCGCAGGGGGCAGGGGCTGGGGCGCAGGGGGCAGGGGCTGGGGCGCAGGACTGCTTGGCACACGGAGACTTCACCTCCCACGACCTCCCTCAGCAGAAGGTATCCTGTTCAGACGTAGAGTGGGAGGGAGGAAGTGCTCTGTGGACCGTTTTTATCTGTACAACAAGGCAGTCCACACTGTAACTGCTCTCCCGCTGACACTGCAGCAAGAGCAAAACCACAGGGGCCCATTGTGTGTCCTCTGGGGGGACCTGGGCAGAGGGACGCGCCTTCTGCACCCCACTCCCACCTCTGGTCTGAGAAACGCCAACTTGGCTTTGGGAGCGGCCTGACCTTAGGGCTGTGGCCCCTGTGGGGCATCACACATAAGGAGTCCACAGACCAAAAGGACAAAAGCAGGTGGAGGCAGCCCGCATGTATGAGCGTCACGGTGCCCTCCGCCCACCCCGCCGGCCTGCTTCCCTGCGGCCTCCCATGCTTCGTACAACAGCCACTGGATCTGAAATGCTGACCTGAGCTCGGTCTCCCCTTCTGGAAATGCTGGGAGCAAATCCAGACAGCTCGCATGGCGCCAGGCCTGCATGCCTGACACTGCGGGCGCCCTCCCACCCCCAGCTACTGGGCAGCTAAGCAGCTCCCACACCAAGATCCCAGCCTGGGGCCGAGCAGAGCGGTGCCTTTGTCCCCCTGACTCTGCCTTCATCCAGCCGCCCCCCCATCGCCCTGAGTCCTGGTCTGGGCTGGCGCCCCGTCTGCCTGTCTGTAATCCTCCTGTTCACGCGCTGTCTGGTGTCCTCAAATCACAGCCGAGCTCCGGCCAGCAGGGCCCAGTCCTTGTCAGGGCTCAGCCCCGAGTCACATTCAGGGCCTCAGAAGGTTCCGGTGAAGGATGGTGGCAAGAACGAGGGCAGACTGCTCACGGGTCTCGTGATGGCCGAACAACGGCCAGCTGGACTCAAGCCCCCTCTGCAGCCCTTGGGCCCCCCGGGTGCTCCGTGGGCTGGGGAGGAAGACCGACCACTCAGAGCCCAGGTGAGCAGGGCAGTCTGAGCAGGGGACAGTCTGAGCACAAGCGAGTCAAGACCCTGCTCCAAGGATCCAGGGCCTCCCGCCAGCCATCTGCACAGGGACCGGGCAACATGCAGGCTGCCCGAGGGAAGACGAGTCAGACCACAGACTCCGCTGGAGGAGAAGGGGGTCAGTTTTGCAACCATGTGTCCCCCAGAAGGGAAGGCATTCATCTTAGAACAACACAAATCTCCTGAAGAAAACCAGGAGGCAGAATTCTGCAGACACCGCACTGTATCCCGAGTTCAGAAAGGAACTGCTTCGGGCGGGGGGGGCGTTCTCGACAGCAACAGAATCCTAAACACATTAGGTATTCTAGCCGAACAAAAGCTCTTTGCTACCCCAACTGAAAAGTGTTTTTACAGAAGTCAGGTCACCCCTCCACATTCTTCATCGGTCTGAAGCTAATCAGACCGGCCAAGCAAATAGCTCCACGAGGAGATCTTCTATCAACCGACATGTTTCCTAGCTGCACAAAGGCTGGCCCGCCGGTCCTGCCCGGCCGACTTCTTCACGAGGCTGCACGGTTACTCAGCCCCGACCCGGGTCCTCGAGACGCGAGGAATAAGGAAGAAGATACAGTCCTGTCTTCAAGAAGATGCTGGGCCCTGGAGTCCCGGGAAGGCTCTCGGAGTGCGGAGCGTACCCCCGGCGCTACGGCGGCCCACATTCGGGGCCGATCCGCCCCTCCCAGCCCTGCCTGGTCGGCACGCCCGAGGCCTGGAGGATGTTAAGGATTTCCTGGGTGGTCTGAGACATGCTCCCAGGATGAAGTCCAGCTCCCAAAGCAGTGACCCACCTGCCCCAGAAAGTGGTCTGGAAATCCGGGGGGATTTTCCCCTCGATGCTGACGATGATCGTGGCTCGTGGGTGCTGGGTTCCCATCAGGTGCCACAGCCACGCTAGAAACCTTGACACACGTGAATGTATTCAATAAAGACGGTCTGCCCGAGTTATCTGAACTCTCGCTTCCACGTTACTAGGCCAGGGTAGACCAGCATGTGGGCTTCTCTCTAGCCCTAGAGAGGGCCGTGTGCACCCAAATCTCCTGAATCATGAACGCCCCCGGGGAACGGGCCCACGGTCTATGGATGCTGGGTTCCTATAAAGCGTGGTGGCCTGAGTGGCCATTACAGGGAAGGGTGCAGGAGAGGCCGGAACTGCAAGAACGGATTTCTGGGTATCACAGGCAGATGCCCGGAGGACACGGCAGATATGGGGCCATTACGGGTTTTCCACCCACTTGCTTCATAGCTAGCCAGCACGTGAAGAGGGCAGGCTAGGATGAAGATGCCCACAGACACCACGTGGGGTGCCCTGCTGGAGAAGCCTGCGCACGAGGGGTATGCAGCCCTGCGCTGGCACGCCATCTTGGATGACACAGACCCAGCCCCAATCCTGGCTCTCCTGCTGCCCCCGAGATGGGTGAAGCAGCCTATCAGCGCCCCTGCTGAGCTGGGAGCACAGGTGCTGCCTTCCCGCACCCCAGGGCTCCAAAAACACTCGGACGTGGAAGGAGGCAAACACAGAGGTTGTGGGGCACTCGCCATGGCTCTGCGTGTCCCCTGCACACGAGGCTGTGCGTCCTCATGGTGACCCTCCCTGAAGGGGCCCCCAAAGCTGACTTGCACCAGCTCCTGCGGGATCGCTGGTCTGTGAGAACCGAGCAGATGCCCAACCCACCAGGAGAAACCGCGTACTTCCATTCCCAGCACTGCGAGGACGCGCTGCTGCCAAGCGCCACGGCGTGAGCGATCCAGACGGATAAGACAAAGCGGCTGACCACAGTGGGAGCGGTCAGCACGGCAAGACGCTCCCTGGGGGTGGCCACCCTCCACCCAACAGGCCCTTGGGATTTGGGGCCCCGTGTGCGAGATCTGATCCGGTACCAGTTCCATCCCACCCTGCTCTCTGTGTGCTGGGCACAGCCCTGAGGCCCCTCTGCAGACCACCATGTCACCGTCCTACCCCCGCCCTCACGTGTGGGTCGGAGAGGGGGGTTTGGAAGGGACAGGGTGAGTCCGTTTCTCCCCATCGCTCGGGATTTAACTTATTCGGTCTTTGTAACGACATCAGTGCCTCTCGCCGACAGCGTGACCGGCTCAAAGGAAGGCAGACCTTCGGGGCCTGGGGCATTCGGGGATGGGGCCCGCCCCCCCCAAGCACAGCAGGGCCTTGTGGGACACGTGGTGGGGGCGCCCAGAGCTTGCACTCACCCCTCCCGATCTGGATGAAGCCGAGCAGGATGATCAAGGCCAACGCCAGGAGCTTGGCGGCGGCGAAGGCGTCCTGGACGCGGGTGGCAGCCTTCACGCTGTAACAGTTCACGGCCGTGAGCAGCACTGCGGAGAGAGGGCGGTGGTGAGTCCCGCGCGATGGGCGGCCACAGGGGACA
The DNA here is from genome assembly GCF_017311325.1 of Ursus maritimus. NCBI lineage: Eukaryota > Metazoa > Chordata > Mammalia > Carnivora > Ursidae > Ursus > Ursus maritimus. Next base: position 1,807,951 of record NW_024424341.1, on the reverse strand, counting down.
GGGGTGGCCCCAGAGAGGGCAGCCCAGCCCCGCTGGCCTTGCTCTGGGCTCTCCTGGCTCAAGGTCAGAGGCTGAGAACCACATTTCTTGACTCTCAAAACAGCTATAATCCCACACACCCTGGGCTATCGTAAAGATTTTTTTTTTAAGATTTTATTTATTTGAGAAAGAGCGAGAGAGTACGTGCGTCCAAGAGAGTGAGAACACCAGCAGGGGGAGGGGCAGAGGGAGAGAAGGAGAAGCTGGCTCACCGCTGTGCAGGGAGCCTGACCTGGGACTCGATCCCAGGACCCCAGGACCATGACCTGAGCCAAAGGCAGAAGCTTCACGGAGTGAGCCACCCAGATACCCTGACATTAAGAACTTTTAATGAATGAATTTCAACCTTCTACCGGACTCTGAGCAAAGCCCACCCCACCCTGCCCCCACCCCACCTGCTGCACACCTGAGGCACTATCTTCAGAGCGCAGGTTATAAACACAAAGGCACCTCTGCTGCTGGAAGGAGGCTGTGCTCACCCGTGTGCACCTCTCACCATTTGAGCCTAACTTAGGTGCCCACATAGCCCACCTAACTTCCCGAAAGCGGGAAACTCTTTTTGCAGAGGGAACCTTCTGGAATCCCACAGAGGACACAGGTAAGTGAGGCACTGTTAGCATGAATCCATATGACAAGCCAAGGGTGGGACCATGGGGGGCAATTCTGACACACGAAATGGGGACTGAAGGCAAGGCCAGGCCCAGGGAGGGCAGTCAGCAAGAGGCAACACTCAGGTGGGCCCAGCTGGGGATTTTAACAGCATATGCTGAAGACTGGAAATCACACCAATCACAGCTGGTCCCCCGACCTGGAAGGGAGGGGGGTGAGATTGGGGGGGGCACAGGTGGGCCGCTAAGCCAGGCTCCACAAACGCGCCCAGATGCGCGTAAGCAGGCCCTGCCTGGCTTCCCGGGAGACCCCTGGCCCTGACCCAAAGTGGAGGCATCCATATGTTGAGATACCAGGCGTGCAGGAGACACTGTGAAGTGTGGGGACCTCGCGAGCTGGCTATTATCCCAGCCACTTACAGCGAAGCAAAACTATATTAAAACAAAGGCAACAAACCCTCAACACTCAGACCTTCCAACTCACTACTCCTAACTCGTGCGCTCTCAGCTGCTGGGAGACGCTCCGAAGGTGAGCTCACTAGGCTGCTGCCTGGCTCCGCGCACGGCGCCCTCCGGAAGGCGCCTACCATCGGCTGCCTGGGAGCATTCACACCAGGGAACCTGCAAGGGCACAGAGCGGGGCCTTGCCTTCCTGGGGGCTAGTCTTCTGCCTTTAACCCGCAGGGCCTGGACCTGGGAAGGGCCTCTCCACGAGCCCCCTACTCCCACTGCTTCTCCACGGGCTGCACTGAAGGTAAGAAACGCTGGAAAGTCTGCACATCTTTTCTCTTTTCGACACAGAACTAACCCAGGACTGGCAGACCCCAGGGGGCTTTTCCCCAGCTAAAGTCAATCAATGAAATTTTACAATTCGAGCAGGAAGGCCCCAAGAAATAAATCCCTACTAATGAACTGGGTAAGACGCAACAGCTCAGGTAGAAGAAAAACAAGAACTCTCCCAGCTCACTTCACCCTGCCACCAGCTTATCGCTCCAGGAAATTAACTGACACCTTAATAGCACCCCCCCCCCCGCCATGTTTCTCACTGCTCTGAGCTCTGGCTGATGCAACGGCCGACCAAGATTGTGCTCTGCACTGAAGTTCAGACTGAAAACTGCTCTCAAAGTCGTCACTTGTAGCTGCCATTACTCAGCAGTTCCCGCGCTGGGTAGGGCAGCAAAGAGCAGTGGCGTTTGGGCCTGGCATGGAACCCGGCCAAGCCCCTTGGGTTCGTAGGCTGTGGTCTGCACCTGCACCTGCCAGGCCACGCAGTAAAATGAGCTGCTGCGGGGAGGCTGCCGTCCAGACACAGTGTCCACACCAAAGGACTGAAGGAGGAGCTGAGCCTGGCCGGGAAAGGCTCAAATGTACACAGGGCAAACAGCACCAGGGACCTTCACGTGGCCGCGGGGAGTGGGGACATGCTTAGTCCAGGCCCACAGAACCAATGGGGAGATGGCTGTCCCGCATCAGCCATATCAGCACTGCCATTCTCTGCACAGAAGAGGAAACAGGCCCAAGATGGTAGGGGCAGACCCAGGACTCTGGCATGTATCTGGCAGCCCCACGGTGATCACAGTGGCGGACAGGGAGAGGAGAAGTAGCAGAGTTCCCTTGTCTTAGCCTCCCAGGGGAATGATTTCAGTCTGGTGCTCATTGATCCCACTGGCCGCATGGCTGGGATCCGGGATGGAAGGGCCTTCCTGCCACCGGATCCCAGGAGGCCTCTGCACAGCCAGAGGGTGGGGCCGGGGTTTTCTGGGACGGCGTCACATTTCCTTACAGGGTGACTGTGACAGTCACGGAGGCACACATGCCTCTGACCCCTCCTCACCAGGCCCAGGTGGCCAGCACTCTGTATGCAGAAGCACTTCCGGCAGGAGGCTGGCCCATTGCATCACTCCCCCATTCATGCCCCAGGGAGGCAGGGCGGGTGGGGGAGGTGTCGCCCAGCCGCACCCGGGAGGCGGCTCTTCCCCCGCCTGCTGGACACCCTGCCGAGCGCGGCTTCTTGCAGGTTGCTCTCCTGGCAGCGGCACGCAGGCATGGCTCTGGACACTGCAACAGCCCAGCCAGCACCACGCAGCCAGCCCTGATTGCCGCCTCTGCTCCGCCTGCTCCTCTGGGGTCTTCCCAGCCCTCTCCCCATTTCACAGAGGACAACCGAGGCTCCAGGAAGGGGAGCAGGCTTGCCCGGAGCCCCCGGCTCACGGTCGTTCCTACTGCAGTGCCCACCCATGCTGTGCTGGGCTTAGTGGTCACTGGGGCAGGACAGAGGCCCAGGGTCCTTCCTCTTCCACGCCACTGCCCCTCCATCAGGAAAGAGAGGTGCACACCTGCCTGTGCCCAGACCCGACCCGCTGCTCCCACTAACGCGTCCTGAGCCCTGCCCAGCAGGTGCAGAGAGCCTCTCTTCACACCACGGCAGCTCGAGGTCACATTCAAGATAACCAGGTCATGGACAGGCAAGGCGGGCTGCAGGCGGGAGGGGAAGGGACCTGCTCACAGAACAAAGGGGGCTTTGTAAGTGAAATACTTGATGAAACTTTCATGTTCACTGACTTTGGCTGACGAGTACATAAATGCTTTAGTATTCTCCATGCTGTTCCTTTTTTAAAAAGTTTCAAAATGAAATAAAATCTTAAGTAAACAAAAGCATTCATCAGGGACCCACTGTCTCTGGCCCTCACAAAGCAGCTGGTAGCGCCCCTCCCCGTCCTGCCTTTGGCTCCGGCACCTTGACCAGACGCCTGGCGGGGGGCTGCTGCTGGGTGTGTGAGATAGCGACACTGGGATTTGGGCCTAAGGCGAGAAGGCACTGAGGGTTAGTGGTGTGGTCACTGTCCCTACGGACTCGACTCGTGGCACTCCATGGCCTGGGGACGAGAAGTGCCGGAGTCACACAAGGGGGCCGTGGACCGCAGCTGCAGGGCACGGGCCCACTGGCCAGCCTGCGGACGGAGATGCCATCAGGAAGGCTCCCCACGGGGCGCCTGGGTAGCGCAGTTGTTAAGCGTCTGCCTTCCGCTCAGGGCGTGATCCCGGCGTTCCCGGATCGAGTCCCACATCGGGCTCCTCCGCTGGGAGCCTGCTTCTTCCTCTCCCACTCCCCTGCTGTGTTCTCTCTCTCGCTGGCTGTCACATAAATAAATAAAATCTTAAAAAAAAAAAAAAAAAAGGCTCCCCACACTGGCACCCCCAGATAAGTGGGGCTGTGCTCATGCGTGCTGACAGCTGGGGCCAGGGAGATAAGCCAGCTCTTGGCTGCCCGAGGACCGCCAGGAGCAGGCTGGGCCTGGCGGTCGGTCCGCAGACCACGCTGGGAGCTTGTCCTTGAGGGGTGTGTCCATCCCACCCTCATCCTGCTGCGACACGGGCCACCTCCCTGGCCAGCAGGAGCACCCAGCTCAACCTCAGCGAAGGAGCCAGGGTCTCAGGGGCTCCCCCTGCACCTCGATGGTGGGCGGCGCTGCGCAGTGAGGGAAGGACGACCCCACAGCCACACAGGACACCTGGTCACAAGGAGAGCCTGGCTGCAAGCTCCAGCCCCGGCTCCAGGCTGCCTGACCAGGTGACCTCTGTTGAGATTCCTGCCAGCAGACCTAAGGCTGCACATCCCCAGGGGGCCGCTCGGGCCCCGGGCGCTGGCTCACCCCCAACCTGTGATTCTCAGGCTCCCCTCAGAAAGCACCCTGTGACCCTCCCTGACCCTGAGTGTGGGGTGTCCTGGGGGTGCTGCCACCGGTGGTGCTTGATGAGACCCGGGACACCCGCACGCTGCTTCCCCGTCCCAGGTGTGGCCCCCATGCTGCTGACGTCACAAAGGCACACGCAGGGGGAACACAGAGAAGGTGCCCTGAGCAGAGGGGACGTACTCCCCACTAGCACACAGGCCACCAGCCTCCTCTTGGCCGTGGCTTCTGCCTGAGAAGGTGGTTATCTGAGCAGGACTCAAAGGCTCCCTCCCCAGCCTGGCCCCACTTGACCTCTCCTCCCCGAGCCACGCCAGTGACCCCAATCACCCACCACAGCCCCGACCCCTCCTAGACAGCAGCCTCCTGTTAAACGTATTCATTCGGCTGTTCCACCCACAGGGGTAGGGCTGATATGTGAAGGGTGCCTGTTTTCATTTAAAAACACCAAAACAACAGCAAAAAAATTTTAAGATAAAAATAAGTTACCAAAAAAAAAAAAAAAAAAAACCCACACCAAAAAAAAAAAAAAAAAAAAAAACCCACACCAAAACAAAACACAAAAAACACTCCAACTGAGAGTAAAATGCTGATGGGCGTACTAGGCCCAGTAACCAGGGGTGCGTGGATGCTCGTACAAACTCAGCCACGATCTTGATCACAAGAGCCATGTAGGAGCACCTGGTGTGTACTCAGGCTCTATCATTCGGTGCCCTCGGTGCACCCTGGGGGGCAGGCCAAGCCCCCCCACCCCCTGCCCCTGCTGACTTGAGGTCAAACACGCCAGGGGAAGGTCATGAATAAGCCCAAGAGAACCATCCAAAACCACACCATCTGGGTACCTACTTACTGATCAGGAACTCAGTCCAATGTCCCCCCAGGGGCTGCAAGGATGGAGCCCACTCGTCCCCAGCCCAAGGCTCTGCAGGGACTGTCCCCCCAGGATGGAAGGGCCCAAGGCTCAGAGCCCCCAGGCCTAGAACCTCACTGCCTGAGCCCTGCTTAGGAGCCAGTGGCGGGCTCCTCATGGGTCTCTCTGAAGAAGAAGGTGCTTTCTGCAGATGGTGTTTGGGCCCTGGACACCAAGGGCCAACACCTGGGCAAGGTCGGTCTGCGGCCTGTGAGCAACGCCGCCTGACACCTGCGGGGTCCAGCTGGCAGAAGACGGCCAGACGGGGCAGACACAGCAACGCCACGCAAATGAGCACTGTCTGACCTCAGCTTCGCTGGCAGGGACAGGAAGTGGCCGTGGGGCTGTGCCAATTCCAGGAAGCCCCGCCAGCCGGGTCCCCGGGTGCCCGCGCGGCCAGCCTGGAGCCTGGCCCCCCATGGGTCAACATCACGTGCTCACTCTAGGTCTGGGCCCCGAGCCTTGGCTGCAGGTGCGCAGGCTCCTAGGGCAGCACCAGGGACCGTGGGCTTGCCCAGGCACTGCGAGGAGCCTCGAGCACAGGCGGGCTCGGCCCATGGCCTCTGCCTCTGGAAAGGAGATTATCTGAGCAGGACTCAAAGGCTCCCCCACCAGCCTGGCCCCACTTGACCTCCGCAGTCTCCTGTCCTGCCTTCGCCTTACTTATCCAAGCTCACCCAGCACATGCAGGGGCCCAGAGCTTCATGGGGGCTCGTTTATCAGCACCTGGCCCCTGGCCCCTGCAGGTGCAGATGTCCTCTTGGCTCTCCGCGAGTCGCGCTCCCGACAGGCAGCCTGATGGCCGTGATCACCTGCACCTCCCCCATCCAGCACTACTTCTGTTGTGCCTTAACTTTCTTGGCCCTCCCAGTGACAGATAGGATCTCACACTCCCTGGGACGCCTCAGGGCGACTTCACCTTTGCTGGGCTCTAAAGAAAAGGAATGGGCATGACCCCAAACCAAACTGATAAGGCTGACCTCACCTCTGGAACGTGCTAGAACACTGAGCTGGTTTAGGTCAAGAGCTCTGCTCCAGACCCACCCAGTGGCAGGGAGTTGTTTCCACGCGGCCCAAGGCTTCCCCAGCCAAGAGGCCGCTAGAGGCCTGTGGGAGAGGCCGACGTGACCTCTCCACGCAAGTGAGGACACTGGCTTTCAAGCCACCCCCCCCCCCCC
>NW_024424341.1:1799107-1801514 GCF_017311325.1 Ursus maritimus | reverse complement strand
AGCCCCCCCCCCCCCCCCCGCCATCTTGTCGATTCACTGCTTCTCTGTGGAAGAAAATTACTGATAGGCCAGTGTCCCATTTTCAAACTCCCCATGACCCGCCCTGGAACACGAGTCTTCACATTTCTTCCCATTTTTAACCTGACCACGGAGTTCACCAGGCCTGGGGGGTGGGGGTGTCAGCAGGTGTCAGGAATGGGGCCAGCACGTTCATGTCCAGACACACCAGCAAGGGGCAGATTTAGCCAGCTTGGAAAGCTGCCAACCTCGAGTCCTGGGGCCAGCAGGAGACCCCCAGCAAACAGCAGCGTCTCTGAGGGGCTTTTCTGAGGCACAAGTCCTGGAGCACAGGCAGGTCCCCAGGGGCCACCGGCCCCAAGAACAGCCAGGACAACCAGCAGGGAAGCCCTCCCTTGGCTCTGAAGTGACCCCCGAGTGCTGACATGCTGTGTGACGCTGGGCTGGTTACTCAGTGTGTCTGATCTCTGCACAGCTGCTGGGGGGTGGTGGTGAAGAAACATGAGAACTCGCTGTCTAGCACCCCACCAGTCGGTCACTGCCGACTGTGAAGCTCTGCTCAGCACGCACCAGGCTTTGTTCAGGAGACTCCATGCTTCAGGGTCTCCCTCAGAGCCTGAAAACCCCTAGCCCAACCCCTCTGCACCTCCAGCAGTTCTAGCGAAGGAGAAAGCGGAGGGAAAACCTGCTGGGGTCGCAGCCCGAGAGGACAGGGAAGCATCTAGACTCGTCTGATATTTGGGTAAATGGAGCTCAGAGAGGTTGTCTGGCCGGCTGAAAGTCACACAGCCCAGGGAACGGGGAGAGGACGCTCAGGCCTCCCCAGTCCCACTCTGTGCTCTGGAGCCTCGGCTGGGCCTTCAACCCTGGCTTCCCCGCCCCAGCCCTGTGCAACCACCTTGCTAGTTCGGGGGAGCCTGGGCATCAATCCTCCCAACCAGGTGATTCTGACGCCTACCAATGGGGGCAAATCCCCCAGGGACCCACCCCCCACGTGCACACATGTGATGCCCGTGTACTGAGCATCCTCCAAAGGGACGCTGTCCTGTGTGGGTTTAGGCCTCAGACTGAAGCAGGCTGTCCCTCGTCTGCACTCCCTGGACGGAGGGTTTCTCGTGCAGGACTGTGCCCAGGACAGGGCCAGTCAAGAGCATCCTGGATGGATGCCCCCACGGCGCGCCCCTCGTTAGGCAAGAGGGCCTGACCGGAGCTACACAACGTGTCCACACGTCTCCCTTCTCCAGGTAAGGCTGCCCCAGGACAGGACCCAGTCTGCAGCCCCCAGCCCTGAGGTCTTCACGGGGGCTGCACGCTGCTGAACCTCGGCGAGGCCTCCCGCCCTGGAGGACAGCCCGGCCTCACGAGCCCTCTCCCTTCGTGTTCTGGAAACAGCTCATTGCCAGGGACCCCCTTCCCTGACGACCAGAGGACACTCGCCGGCGATGAGGCCGGACACAGGTCCTCAAACTCCCTTGTGTCTCGGCAGTGACGGCCCCACCGGTCCACCGGGACAAAATGCTCCTTAACCACGCTGTGCTTTGGCCCCCGTTCCTCCCCAGACCCGACCCTGGCCCCCCTCAGGGCGAGCCAGCAGACAGCCCCCTGGTGGGGGGACACCCGCTCCGCCCGGGCCCCACCTGGCCGCCCTCGCCCACACCAGTCCAGGGTCCCTGATCCTTTCCCTTAGCTCTTCGGGGTCCAAGATGATTGCAGGAAACACCCCCTACCCCAGGCCTGTAACACGAGGGTGCCCAGATTAGAGGCGGCTCTAGCCAGGCCCCGTCTCTACCCACTGCTGTCCCTGGGAGGGCCACAGCTCCTGGCCCCCAACCCATCCACTGTTCCCTTCACCAGGTACAAGTGCTCTGTCGTGTTCGATTTCCAGACAGTCCCTCTGTCACCTGTCCCTGCAGTGAGGAGACATCTGACTCATACACCCTCTGCATGCATGACCTGCTCTGAGACACAGGCCCAGAGAAGCTAAGCACCCAGCCCCAGGTCACACAGCCCAAGCACTCACAGAAGCTGGGGGACAGGGTCTGGGACAGAGCCGCCCCCCCGCCCCCCCCCCGGCCTCCCACAGCAGCCCTAGTAACTTGGGCAGGATCTGAATGTGTCTGTGTTGAGGGCTGAGGCCCGGCCAGCCGTGGGCAGCTCACATGGACATGGACAAAGCGCGAGGCTGGCCACAAGGTCACGGTGGACTTCAGGATGTTTCCCTGTAGTGGCCTCAGTTCTGACTACAGTTTCAGTAACTCACAATCACGGACAATCAGCTGGGGCTCAGCAGCGACAGATGTCAGCCAGCAACCAAGGTCAGGGCAACTCAGAGCAGGATCAGGTTGCGAGCACTGTGCTCCAAGGGCCCAGTGGGAAGGTGCTGCCAATT
>NW_024424341.1:1785954-1799097 GCF_017311325.1 Ursus maritimus | reverse complement strand
TGCCAACCTCGAGTCCTGGGGCCAGCAGGAGACCCCCAGCAAACAGCAGCGTCTCTGAGGGGCTTTTCTGAGGCACAAGTCCTGGAGCACAGGCAGGTCCCCAGGGGCCACCGGCCCCAAGAACAGCCAGGACAACCAGCAGGGAAGCCCTCCCTTGGCTCTGAAGTGACCCCCGAGTGCTGACATGCTGTGTGACGCTGGGCTGGTTACTCAGTGTGTCTGATCTCTGCACAGCTGCTGGGGGGTGGTGGTGAAGAAACATGAGAACTCGCTGTCTAGCACCCCACCAGTCGGTCACTGCCGACTGTGAAGCTCTGCTCAGCACGCACCAGGCTTTGTTCAGGAGACTCCATGCTTCAGGGTCTCCCTCAGAGCCTGAAAACCCCTAGCCCAACCCCTCTGCACCTCCAGCAGTTCTAGCGAAGGAGAAAGCGGAGGGAAAACCTGCTGGGGTCGCAGCCCGAGAGGACAGGGAAGCATCTAGACTCGTCTGATATTTGGGTAAATGGAGCTCAGAGAGGTTGTCTGGCCGGCTGAAAGTCACACAGCCCAGGGAACGGGGAGAGGACGCTCAGGCCTCCCCAGTCCCACTCTGTGCTCTGGAGCCTCGGCTGGGCCTTCAACCCTGGCTTCCCCGCCCCAGCCCTGTGCAACCACCTTGCTAGTTCGGGGGAGCCTGGGCATCAATCCTCCCAACCAGGTGATTCTGACGCCTACCAATGGGGGCAAATCCCCCAGGGACCCACCCCCCACGTGCACACATGTGATGCCCGTGTACTGAGCATCCTCCAAAGGGACGCTGTCCTGTGTGGGTTTAGGCCTCAGACTGAAGCAGGCTGTCCCTCGTCTGCACTCCCTGGACGGAGGGTTTCTCGTGCAGGACTGTGCCCAGGACAGGGCCAGTCAAGAGCATCCTGGATGGATGCCCCCACGGCGCGCCCCTCGTTAGGCAAGAGGGCCTGACCGGAGCTACACAACGTGTCCACACGTCTCCCTTCTCCAGGTAAGGCTGCCCCAGGACAGGACCCAGTCTGCAGCCCCCAGCCCTGAGGTCTTCACGGGGGCTGCACGCTGCTGAACCTCGGCGAGGCCTCCCGCCCTGGAGGACAGCCCGGCCTCACGAGCCCTCTCCCTTCGTGTTCTGGAAACAGCTCATTGCCAGGGACCCCCTTCCCTGACGACCAGAGGACACTCGCCGGCGATGAGGCCGGACACAGGTCCTCAAACTCCCTTGTGTCTCGGCAGTGACGGCCCCACCGGTCCACCGGGACAAAATGCTCCTTAACCACGCTGTGCTTTGGCCCCCGTTCCTCCCCAGACCCGACCCTGGCCCCCCTCAGGGCGAGCCAGCAGACAGCCCCCTGGTGGGGGGACACCCGCTCCGCCCGGGCCCCACCTGGCCGCCCTCGCCCACACCAGTCCAGGGTCCCTGATCCTTTCCCTTAGCTCTTCGGGGTCCAAGATGATTGCAGGAAACACCCCCTACCCCAGGCCTGTAACACGAGGGTGCCCAGATTAGAGGNNNNCAGGCCCCGTCTCTACCCACTGCTGTCCCTGGGAGGGCCACAGCTCCTGGCCCCCAACCCATCCACTGTTCCCTTCACCAGGTACAAGTGCTCTGTCGTGTTCGATTTCCAGACAGTCCCTCTGTCACCTGTCCCTGCAGTGAGGAGACATCTGACTCATACACCCTCTGCATGCATGACCTGCTCTGAGACACAGGCCCAGAGAAGCTAAGCACCCAGCCCCAGGTCACACAGCCCAAGCACTCACAGAAGCTGGGGGACAGGGTCTGGGACAGAGCCCTCACATGGACATGGACAAAGCGCGAGGCTGGCCACAAGGTCACGGTGGACTTCAGGATGTTTCCCTGTAGTGGCCTCAGTTCTGACTACAGTTTCAGTAACTCACAATCACGGACAATCAGCTGGGGCTCAGCAGCGACAGATGTCAGCCAGCAACCAAGGTCAGGGCAACTCAGAGCAGGATCAGGTTGCGAGCACTGTGCTCCAAGGGCCCAGTGGGAAGGTGCTGCCAATTCCTCACATAGCGGGAGGGGTGGGTGTGGCCCCGAAAAATGCCCCTGCAGGGAAGCAGGTCTGCCTGGACAAGCGTGTGGGGGAAAGACGCCTCCCACACTCTGAGCCTCCCTAGGGCACATGGGTACTGGAGGGCCTGCTGGGATGGCCATCCTCCAAACAAGAATTCAGGATTCTGCCAGGAGCCAAGCAGCTGCTGGACTGGGCAGTGGTGCAGGGTGGGGTGGTCTGGTTGGCGGGGTCAAGTGCGCTCCGGGCAGCACTCTAGGCCAGCAATCCAGAGAGGGCCCAGGAAGGTCACACCCACCAGAGTGGTGCAGAATCACGCAGCCCCTGGTTCCCAGCACCTGCTGTGGGTCACAGAAAGCAGAAAGGGACTGGAGATCTGCGAGAGCACAGGAAGAGGCACGTGCCGGGGGGCAGCTGTGGGCCTACCCTGTCCCCGAAGTTCCTCTGCAAGGTAAAGGTCTGGATGGAAAGAAGAGGGAAAGGTGAAAGGCTCCCTAGCCAGCTGTGCTAAGGGGGGTCAGGCACCCCAGTCAGGGGACAAGCACTCCCCACAGAGTCCGGGATGGGACAAACCTCAGATCCCCGCGTCTTCTCACCCTGGCTGACTGGACGCCTGCACCTGGTGACCGACACCACCCCAGGAGCCTGACATCTGCCATTCCCGCCAAAGATGCGGCCATGTGTCCCCACACAGGCGATGACAAAAGGCGGTTCGGCATGCGCAGTGGGCTCTTAGCCCACTGCTGCCTCAGTTTCCCTGGCCAAACAAGAGGGATGACAACACCAGTTTGAAAGGCTGGGGCAGGAGCATGTGAGGAGAGGTGTGAGTCCGAGCACATGGCCGCCAGGAGACACCAGATCCATGTCTGCCCCCCTTGGGGGACAGGGTGTGAGAACCCCATGACTACGCACACTTTGGAGTCCACACGCCTGGAACACATTTCTGGGCAGAGTCTGCACATTCCTTCGGATTATCAAAGGGGTCCGTGACCCAGGGAGAAAAGGGTTAGACATGCCCACCCAGCGTCTCCCGCTTCCTTGAGGTCACACGCTGCTGTGAATTACCCCACGGGGCCGAGCTCCAGTCCCGTGACTCTCGGCGTGACTTGCTCTGCCGGCCGGAGCACGTTCGTGTCTGGCTGGGAAAGTCAGATTTCAGGGCTATGACTGGGCTGTCGTCTGCACTTAACTCTCGGCTTGTGACTCTGGGGTCGTCAGCAACTTGGAGACACCCAGAATAGAGATGGGCCCAGAGCTGGCGGCTGGAAGGCGTTCAGACGCCCTGAACCAGGCGATACAGTGGTGGACACATGGTGTAGGTGCCCCATAACCCCAGGAGTGGGTCAACGCCTGGAGCTGATGGAGAAGAGCCAGTCAACTAGAAGACTGGGGGGTAGAGCATGACCTCCCGTCCCCCTCTAGTCATTACCCCAAGTGACTTACCCTCACATTGGCTGGCCCCAACCCACAGCCAGCCAAACCCGTCCTGATCTGTGCCCCTCACCTATGGGCAGTCAATCTCCTGCCCCCGAGGCAGGAAGGGACTACTGTGGGACAGGCATGTCGCAGCTCAGACCCCAACACGAGAGGGAGACCTTTGGCATTCACCTCTGGCTCTTGCTGCCTTCTTTCCATTCTCTCTCCCTCCTGCTCTTTGCTAAACTGGGAAGAACAAGTTCTAGGGCAGCTCAAAATGTGAAAGGTGAACAGCAGACGGAGGGGGGTGTTGAGAATAAATTACAGCCACCATGTGGCAGGGACCCTGTGCGCCGTGCTTGATAAACACACCGTGGCCGAGAGCCCGCACGTTTACCCAGGCAGAGCTGTGACCAATTCCCACTTCACAGATGTGGAAACTATGCTTAGAGTCTCAAGCAAATTTCTTGAAGCAGAACCCAGGTCTGTTCACACGCAGAGTGCAGGCTTGACCGGACACCAGGTGGAAAACATCTCAGGTTACAGGACCGCGGATGACACCCACCCCACCCCACTCGGATTTGGTGCCCTCCAGCAGGGGGACTAACCCACTCTAGGGGAACCTTGGCAACCCTGTCTCCCATAAGAAGGCAGACCAAAGTGCTTTCTAGACCTCACCCTGAAGGGGACCCAGAGCCACCAGCAGACCACCCCGAGTTCTGCAAGCACCTGGTGAGCCCAAGCTGCAGCTGTCCCAGTGGGCCCAGTAACCCCCTCCCCACCCCCGGGCAACAGGGAGGGGGAAGAGGAAGGTAGGCACCCAGCAGTCTGTAGGCACTTGCTTGACACCTGTGTCTGGGGTAGGAGTGACGACGACGCAGCAGAGGGAGACGTGGCCCTTTCAGACCCTCCTAAGGGCCCCTCCCTTGACAAAAGGACCCATGCAGGTTTCTGGACTTGAACCAGCTCCCACTGTGTGCTCCTAGCTCGGGGCTCTCCAGACACGGATGGACCCATTTTACAGAGAAAGCTGGCCCAGGAATGTTGGATACACTGCCAGAAGCAAATTAAGGCTGACGAGAATCTCAACTCCAGTCTGAGTGGCTTCTGCCCCAAAGTAAAAAACCAGCGTCATCATACTTTCAAGCAAACGCTACCAAGTTTTTGTTTAGCGATAACGCAAGCCTAGTCCCAGGCCAGATCCCACACAGCCATCAAGACCTACAGAGCGAGTTTCTCTCACCTTTACGGTGCACTGAGAAACACCAGAGCCACACCAGACAAGGGCCCCATAGTGGTCGTTTTGGTCGGACCTTATTCCCACATCTATCAGCAGCAGAGCTGTACTAAGTACCAAAGCCGACCTGTTTCAGAGCAGCAGGTCGCGTCCAGGGCACTGAAAAGACCAACCAGCAAACCTGAGACTTTGCTCGAGTACCCACGACACACCAATGGAAGGAGCGGGCCACCAGGCCCTCCCACGGGGCGCCACAAGGCCTGGGGTGGGCTCACGGACAAGAGCAGAGCAGAGCGCCCTTCGTCTTCTTGGGGAGAAATTCTAGAACCCAGCCGTTGTGGGATACTTAGAGGACACTCAGAAACTCTCTGTGGCTTTTCACTGCCTTCTCAAATGCCCCTACAAGGGCAAGCCTGCCTCCCTGGACACCCATAACCTTTCTCCGTGCTTGTCCCCCTGTGCCGGGGAGCTCCAAGTTCTGTGAGCCTCGGACCAGCCCTTGTGCCTTTCCACACAGACAGGCTCTGGATTAGCGCTCATCCTGGCTGACAGGGAGCCCCTTTCTGTTCAGTGGAAATCCTCTTTCCATCAGAGAAAGCCACCCACCCACACCTAGGCCCACGTAACACACCCCCAAGCTGGTTCAGGGAAGAAGAGCCACAAGAGCGGATCAGCACATGGAAAACGTCACCCCCACTCACAACTTACCCTGGCAGGGGTGCCCACAACAGCACTCCTGGCCAGGCCCAGCAGTGCCACAGTGATGTGGGGCGGGGGAGGGGGGGCTGGACCCACCACAGTCCCTCTGCAATCCATCTACTTAAACCTGAAAGTTTAAAAAGGGACTAGAGAGAGAACAGGCCTTTAAAGACATTATCTGTTTTACTACATACTGGGCCCAAACATTAAATCATATTGTAACATAATTATCGTAATCATATCATAAAAACTCATCTTGCTTTAGAGGGGCTTTCCCCTTCTCAGATCAACGTGTCGTCCCATAAAACCCTCATCTGAAAGCCCCACCTGAAACCACAGGTCTTGCTGTCCTCAAGCAGATCGACCTCCTATCTGGACAAAGGCTTTTTTTAAAGCTGAGATTCACATCCTGAGACCGCCCCAAAAAGGGCAAATAACGCTCTTCACTCAGCGTGGCCGCTCTGTTCAGGGTCTCCGGAAAGCGTGGGATGTCAGGCAGCCAAGCAGAGCCTTCTGGACTCACCAGTTTATGAAGGGTGCCTGCCCCCACACTACAGTGTGGCTCGTGCAGGGAATAGGGTCCACATACTCCGGAGTCCCCGCAGCACCAGCAGGCACTGCCAATCAGGGGCCACTCCTCGTTAATGCACAGTCCCCGAGAGTTTTGAGTTTCGTGGCCAGGACCCCAACCACAAACGTAGCCCTGCTGGCTCTGGACCTTTATGCACTAGCAACATTCAGGCAAATCCTCACATCAGGTGGCAGCTCTGAAAGCAGGACGCTTCCATCCTGCAAGGCTCCTCAGATGTTGGCCAAGGGGTAGGTGTAAAAAGTGCCAAAAGCCAAAAAAGAGAAGAAAACCACATCATCTTTGGTACAAACGATTTTTTTCTGAAATCCCACAAGAAAACTGTTTCTGCAAAGCACTCATAGTTCACCAGGGCTGTATCTGCCAACATACCCAGACCATGACCATCATTAGGGATACGACCAGGGGCTGTTTTTCAGCACACTTGGGACCCCCGCAACCCACCCTCCACCCTCAACACACACAAATTTAATTTGCAGCCAACTACCCCTCCGTTAGGACTTTGAGACTGCTGACTAAATGAGCAACACAGAATTCTGTTCCTATTGGTTTTGTATGAGCCAGCCTCTGCTGATTCCTGATAAGCCGATTTCAAGAGCAGAAATGTATGAATGTTTTTTTAACTACAGTTTCTGTCTGAGCACTCAGTCCTGGGAACCTCAACAGGAAATGCGCTATGCAGACATTGCGTGGATGACCACAACAGGCAGGGGATGTGTGTTGAGCCGTCTGCTTGTGAAAAGACGAGGTGAGGAAGTGGAACACCCCCCCCCAGACTGGGGCAGGGACCCCGCTGACTCACCGCCGAATCCCTCAAGATGAGGTGGACACGAATGAATGAGACCCACGTGGGCTCCGCGGGCCGCTCCCGCCCGCGGCTGGGTGCCCACCCCCGCAACCCCGGGCGGGTACTCACGCACGCAGAGGCAGGCCACGAGCTTGGCGGCCTCCTCGGGCACCGGGCAGGTGGGGAAGATCGGCTTGAGCAGATAGGTGGCGAAGACGAGCGCCACGATGTACTGCGAAGAGGGCCGGATGATGAGCAGCTCGATCCACAGCTTGAGAAAGGCGGGCAGCGAGCCGTACACCTCGAGCATGTAGGCGTAGTCGCCCCCCGACTTGGTGATGGTGGTCCCCAGCTCCGCGTAGCAGAGCGCGCCCACGATGGAGAAGACCCCGCACACGGCCCACACCACCAGCGCCAGTCCCGGCGAGCCCGCCTCCTTGAGCACGCCGGTGGGCGTCACGAAGATGCCCGAGCCGATGATCGTGCCTACGATGATCGCCACGCCGTTGAAAAGCGTGATGCTCCGCTGCAGGGTCACGCCCTCCGCGCCCTCCCCGCCGTCCGCGCCCTCCGCGCCGTCCGCGCGCCGCGTGGCCAGCATCCGCTCCCGCGCCTGCCGCTCCTCCTCCTCGGCCGCCGCGGGGGCCGCGGACGCGCGCCGCTTCGGGCCGGTGCCTGCCATGCCGCCGCGCCGCCGGCCGGACCAGACCACGAGGCGCGCGCGCCGCCACCCAGCGAGGACCCACTCCCGGCGCGGCTGCTGGCCGCTGCGTCAGGCCGCGGCGCCGCCGCCGGCGCTTTATACGCCGCCCCGGCCCCGCCCCCTCCCGGCGCCGGCCCCGCCCCCGGCCCCGCCCCGCGCCCGCGCGGCAGTTTACCCGCCGGTTGGGGCGCTGGCTCCTTCCCGCTCTGCCTGGCTCCCGCGCGGCGCCCGCCCGCACCTGCTAGGGCCATGGCCGGCCGGGCGCCCGGACGCAGGCTAGGAGCTGGGGTGCCCGCGGCTCAGACAAGGCCGGCCTGCCTGCCCTCTGCAAGGGCGCTCAGGCCCGCGGGGGTGCGCTGGGCCGAGGTGACAGCCCCCCCCAACCCCGACCCGGTCTGCTCCTCCTGTGGACCTGGGATATGTGAGGATGTTCAGAACCGCCCCTCCTGGGGGAAGCTGGTGGTCCAGGTTGCGCCTGGGGTACTGAGTCACAGGCTGAGGCCACATCCTGAGTTCCTTTCTGGGCCAATTACCATTTTATCCTAAAAGGACTCCCTGCCAAAGAGCAGAGTTCAGGGACACAGCTCTTAGAAGCAGTGACCTAGACTTGGGGAGACCAGAAATCTGCATAAGCTCATGTATATTGACTTAATGGGGGTTTCCTGGAAGGAGCCCCCAAGAACCCTGCCCCCGAATCCAGCAGGAGTTCAAAAGCAGGCTGTAGGGTGAAGTTTTCTGAAGATGAAAATGGCTGCAAGGTTCCCCAGTCACCAGTCACCCCAGGGCCTGGAAGCGGGAAAGGATCCAAAATCCTTGCTGATTACACTGACACGGGCACAGGGAAAGAACGTAGAGTCCCAAACAGGGCGTTCAGCCAAGGAGCATCACTCTGGACCTTCCTCACCGGTCCCCCCAGCTTACCCCCCAACATGGCAAGTGAACGTCGGCAGTGTTTGAACCACATGAAATCCGACAGCCAAGGGGTCACACAACACAGACTGTTAACTGGCAAGATGTCTAACGTGGTTGCTTAGGGGAAACAAAAAACAATCTCTCCACTCTAGCTCTTCCGCTGTCCTTCCAGTGTGGGAGGACCGACTGCTGATGGCCCAGCAAACTTCCTGAGCCCACGGGAGGCCCCGGGCGCTGTGCTGAGTCTCCCATATGCACATTCTGATTAGAGCCATCTTGTAGCTGAGAAACAGGCTGGGCAGGGTTATGTAACTTGTCTGACTGGTCAGTGGGCTGGGACCTATCCTTCTGAGGACCCCTGAGCCTGTGTGGACCTCTAGTCTTCTGCCACCCTTCTTCCTGTGGTTTATTGACTTCGAGACTGTGGTTAACTTTGTGTTCCTATCACCCATAGCAGCGAAAACCTGACCATCTCTGCGTGGATTACGGTTTCTCAAGGAAGGCCATCATGTGGCAGTGCTCTAAGGCAAGGTCCCAAGCACCTCTCCTGAGTTCACCTGCAAGGGTGTGTGTCCTGGGCCGGGCGCTGCCCTGGACTCCAGGCACCTGACTGGGAGGGCGTCCTCCAACAGCAAAAGAGAGCCGATCAATAATCACACATGGAACCGTGAAACGACAGCAGTGATAAGCCAAAGGGTGCTGCCAGGACCTGGAATGCCGGTCGGGAGGAACTAGACCGGTCTAGTTCAGCTGCCCCAGGATCAGAATTAATGAGGGAGGAGGAGGGCCCCGCACGTGCGCAGGTGACCTGGGTGCTGGGCTCCCCAGAAGATGCGGGAGACCTTTATAAGCTGTGTTACAACACCCCCGGAAGGCTTTCAAGATGCCCCGGGATCCCAGGGTCCCACCGTTAGGCAACACTCGATTGCTTTTCAAATGATAATGTCCTCGATTTCCTCCTGCAAATCTGTTCTGGACATATTTGTACCTGAGTTCTCTGTGGCTCTTACCGCTAAATCCGACTCTAAAATCTTAGCAAAGAGTGCCATCTACTGGTAGCGTCATGACGGCGCCGTTTGTCCTACAGATCCAAGGCCACTGCTCCACCAACCGCGGTCTTTTCAGCGCCAACCAGCGCTAGTTTCTAATTTATTAAAAGCTGTGTCCTTGTTTCTCACGAGGGCTGGTGGGGAGAATATCTCGAGCATTTCTACAGAGGAAAGCTCTCAGGAGTTTCTGCCAAAAGCCTTAAAGCTCATACCCTCTACCTAGTAATCCCACTTCTGGGAATTTCTCTAAGGAAGTAAGGAGTGAGTTGTATTTTGGCTACATGGTTGTTTATTATAGTTTGAAAACATAATGGCCAATACTGGGAAATAAACCACGCAGCCAACAGACTTGCTTTGGTAAATGTTGCTGTGTCCACACGGTGGAATACAGTGGAACCATTAAAAATCAGGATGTGAAAGAATCTTCTCCAGACACCATCTAGCCTTGGTTTATTGAAGAGGAGGATGGGATGTAGCGCTCCAAAGCCCCATTTGGCGGACTCCGGACATGCTCTGGCAGAACTGGGTCCCCACTTCTATTCTTCCGAGATCTGGGAGATCTGCCATTTTGGAGGAAGAGCGGTTCCTGTTTCTCAGGTGTAGGGTGTAACCGGGCCTCAAGGCCAGTGCCTCTTCCGGGGAGGAACGTTTCCCAGGGCCTCTCGGAACAGGGAGGACTGGCCTTGAAGAAGCGGAACCGCCCGCCCTGGAGGAAAGGTACACCGTGTTTCAGGAGGGCAGGGCTGCCTCCGTGGTGGGGCTTGCAAACTGGGACCCCTTTTAGGCGGCCTCTGTCTCCTGTTTGGAGGAGGTGCTGGGGTCAGTCTCGGGAGAAGAGAACCCATCGCAAGCCCCCCAGCTGCTGGAAGATGGGCTGGACGTTGGGCCAGTGTTGCAGCCTCTCTGCACAGTCTTCCTGAACGCTGTCCTGTAATCTCCAGAGCGGCCCTGGGGGTCAGGTTCCTGGCAACAAGATGCGGGGGTGGGGGGGCAGCAAATGGGAAGTGGGGAGGGGCAGGGGTAGGGGCCAAGGGAGTCAGAAGACACAAACTGGGAGTTGTCAGTGTTGGCGATGGTGTGGTTGGCAAGTTGGGTGACTATGTGGGGTGATGGGTGCAGGCAGACTGGCCGTGGGGTCGCTCTGCAGCTTACACAAACGTCGAGTCATTACACGGCCCACCTGAAACTTGTACAGTGTACCCATCAGTCCTATCTCCATGAACCTGGGGGCGGACACGGCAGGATTTCGTGGCAGCAGTGGAATCCTCGGGTTTCGACTCAGGCTCCTGAGCTCGCTCCTGGGCCCCGTGTCCACGGGCCACCAGCTCGAGGAACTGGGCACACCGGCCCCTCTCTGGGCCTGGGTTTCCCGGGCTCTAAGTGGGGGTCATCACTCCCACTACCAATGAGCACCGAGAACAGTGCCGTCACGGGGAACAACTCCGTAAGCAGCGATCAGCGGTAGTGGTGATGGTGTCTACAAAATGGCAGATTTGCTGAACTAGCCCCCGACATGGTGACAGCAGCCATCTCCTGGCGTGCGAGCGAGTGAGCGAGCGAGCTCTTACTACATAGGACGTTTTCTTCTTTTCTATCTCCCTGTTTCTGAACTTTCCACGGAGAGCATATACTTCTTCCACGTTCTCAATCTCTCTAAAGGTCTGACGTCACAGCGCCCAGGGTTGAAAGAAAACTCCGGGCATACACACGAGCAACCTTTGAGTTCTGGCTCCCTTCCCATGGCGAGCTGCTCTGAGCCTGGCTTGCGACTCCTCCCTGGGGTAGCTAGGAGTCTACGGGAAGTCTCCCTCCCGCTCCCTGGCCGTTTGCGGACACACTCTGATGTTTTTGGCCTTGGGGAAGAAGAGGGTGGCCCCTCGCCCAGGGAGAGCCGAATGGCCTCACAGACCTTCGATCACCAGAAGTGGGCTCTACGTCTTTCACAGATATTCCAAGCATGGTCTTCCGACCGCGTGCTTTACTTAAAGCAAGCCTCTTGTCCCTGAAGGTGAAGAAAACTTGCCGACCTTACACGTAGGGTGATTTTCTGCCTCGCTGACAGACCCTTGGCTCCGACAGACAAGGGGCTCCCTTTGTGTCCAGGGTTTAAAAGGCTTACTTCCCACACTGCAGGGTACCCATGGGTGCCCCTGCTTTGAGCTGCCCCAGACGACACCTGCTTCAATGCACGCAGCCCGGCCCGTGGCCTGGCTTTGAAAGGAAGTGACCGCCGTGTGGGCGTCACCCTGGGCCTCAGCTTCCACATCTGTTAAGAGGGCAATAGTAGGTTTGTTTGGGGTAGAACTGAGATAAGGCACACGCAACAGGTCACAGAGCTCCAGAGCGCAGCGGCAGCCTCCCGCCCGCATGGGGTAACCTGCATCACGGTTCTGCCTGGAAGCAGAGTGCTGGAAGGGGAGGGAAGGAGGAAGGAGGACGTTGGTCAGCACCCCGTGAGTTCGCTTGCCGCTCCAGGGCTGTGCTTTCAGTCCCACAGCCGGTGAGGGCCTGGGCCTTGACAGTTCCATCAGATCCTTGCTCTCATGTGAAATCCTCCTTTTTCCCGGGAACGGCAGACCCGAAAATCCCTCACTGATGTGGAAGCTTGCCCCCGTCGTGCGGCTGCCCGTCTGCCTCTTCTCAGTAGTACGAGAAATATTTGTGTCCTTTTCACAAAGGAAGTGTCCTTTCTTCTCTGGAAACTTGTTTTTAAAAGCCATGCTTTTGTTGGGCTCAGCTGTTAGTTTTTCCTGTCTGCATGCTTGTAAAGGTGGGACCGCCCTCCGTAATGCCTGAAACGAGGCTCTGTTTCTGAGCAGACGTGTGCACACAGCAGTGGCACGTCGCGTGGTTAGCCCGGCCAGGACTTGGAGATGCTGCATGTTATTTACGTCCTGCAGCAACTTCGTGAGGCCCTGTTCGTGGCTGGAGAAATAAGGCCCAGCGTGTTCAGGAGGTGGCCGAGCCCAGCACTGACTGTGCCTCTTAACACGGGCAGCCAAGCCACCCGCCCTCCAGCGCCAGGCGGACCAGTACGCGGATCCTTCTAGTCTGTGGAGAGCGTTATTCCCGCTCCTCCTGGAGGCTCCCTGCAGGTCCATCGCCCACTGTCAGGGAGGAAAGCACTCCTGACTTCCCTTCACAGAATCCTTTCGGCTTCATTCACATTCTCAGCAAGGTCGCCCAACTTCCTCAAGTTCAAAGGTGTGGAGATGGTCGTAGTCTTTGTCCTTCAGGTGGGATCCAAAGCCCCCGGGGAATTTCTGAGTAACAGCAGAGAAGTTAGAGAGATCGTAGGGCGGGGTGTTCATGAGGGCTCAGCCAAGTGAGAAACAGAAGGTGGGCCTGTGTTTCAGGCCCTGGTCTGACCGCCGGCCGCTGCGCTCGGGCCTCACCGCTCAGCTTTGTTCCCCAGCGTGGCCGTGGCTGTGCTCAGAAGGAGGGCCCGCCGTAGAGGATCAGCAGGAGGCAACGCACAGAATGGGGAGGGACCGCTCCGTCCCAGCAGCCTCGGAGAGATGGCAAAGAAAAGCGGGGCATTACCGCGCACTTAGCGGGCCGCCAACACGCGAACTGTGAGAGCGTCAGGCTCCGTGGAGGAAGCCAGGCGTGCAGGGCTGCACAGCTCCCCGCACGCGGACTGTCCGGGAATGCAGACGTATAGAGACAGAAGGTACATTCGCGGTTGCAGCTGGGCGGGGGG
>NW_024424341.1:1773549-1785934 GCF_017311325.1 Ursus maritimus | reverse complement strand
GGGGGGGGGGGGGGGGGGGGGGGGGGGGGAGTGACTGCTGATGGCGGGTTCTCTTTGGGGAACCAGACCGAGGTGGTGGTTGCATCGCAGGGTGAATGTGCTAAACACCGCTGAACCGTCTACTGTAAAACGGCGAAGGGTCAGTTTTAAGTCACGTGAATTTTAACCTCAAGAAAAGGGAGCCAGCCTGGACTCAGGGGCGCTGGGTTCACATGTGGCTGCTGCCCCTGTGGTTAATGGTGCTCAGCAGGCAGGGCCCCACCCGGCTTTGGAGACTCAGTTTCTCTTTGATGAAGCAGGTGGGTGGGAGGAGCCGAGATGAAGCCCCGCCTCCCGGCGGCAGCTAGGATTAGCGCCTCACCGGAAGGGTGATCTTCCCGGGACTCGCAGGGGACTGGGGGGGCGGTGCAGGCCCCCAGCCTCTGACTTTCTTTCCCGGCGTGGGCTGAGCTGGAATGTGTGTCCGAGGAAACGTGGGACGAAGTGGTTCTAGCGCCATACTCACTGCGTCTTCTGCTGTGGTCACTTGTCCTGGTGTGGTCATTTTCCGGGTGTGGTCACTTGTCCGGGTGTGGTCACTTGTCACTTGTCCAGGTGTGGTCACTTGTCCTGGCGT
The DNA here is from genome assembly GCF_017311325.1 of Ursus maritimus. Classification (NCBI taxonomy): domain Eukaryota; kingdom Metazoa; phylum Chordata; class Mammalia; order Carnivora; family Ursidae; genus Ursus; species Ursus maritimus. The sequence goes on along the minus strand of NW_024424341.1, from coordinate 1,785,318 downwards.
GGTCACTTGTCTGGGTGTGGTCACTTGTCCGGGTGTGGTCATTTGTCACTTGTCCGGGTGTGGTCAGTTGTCACTTCTCTAGGTGTGGTCACTTGTCCTGGCGTGGTCACTTGTCTGAGTGTGGTCACATGTCCTGGCATGGTCACTTGTCCGGGTGTGGTCACTTGTCACTTCTCTAGGTGTGGTCACTTGTCTGAGTGTGGTCACATGTCCTGGCATGGTCACTTGTCCTGGCGTGGTCACTTGTCTGGGCGTGGTCACTTGTCTGGGTGTGGTCATTTGTCACTGTCTGGGTGTCATCACTTGTCTGAGTGTGGTCACTGATCTGGGTGTGGTCATTGCCTGGGTGTGGTCACTTGTCCGAGTGTGGTCATTGTCCATGTGTGGTCACTTGTCTGGGTGTGATCTCAGTGGCAGGAATTTCTGGGTCAGGCAGCTGAGGAGCCTCTGAAAATGCGTCTGTCTTGCTCGCCACCATGTGTCTCCCCTCCTGCAATAACTGACGATTCCAGAAGACTCTCTGGACCAGCCAGCAACTGGATAGCCCTGCAGCCAGCTGGTCAGCGGCCCCACCAGTCTCTGGCACAGTCAACCAGCCAAACTATTGACCACCCAAGCCAATCGGGCCTTCCCCCCAAGAGGTCTGGGCATGGGACTCAGGGCTTCTCCTGGGGGTCTACCCCCAAAGGCCTGATGGACAAGTCAGAACAGTGGCTGGACATTTGGGTGCTCATCTGATTTCTTCACATGGATAATATGCAAGCAGTGCTGGGCCTCTGTCCTGTACTTCCTTGCACGGGCTCACTTGGGAGGTGGCCCCCACCCTATTTCATGGATGTCAGTTGAATTGTGTCCCCCTAAAACAACAGATCGAAGTCCTACCCCCAGGACCTCAGAATGTGACCTCATTTGGAAATATGGGTGTCCGCAACCCAGTGTGATGGGTGTCCCTACGAGAAGGTAGCGTGTGAAGACCAGACACAGTGACAGTGGAGGATGGCCAAGGACCGAGGATGACACCAGCGGCAGGAAGAGCCCGAACACAAGGCCCTGATTTTGGACTCCGGGCTCCAGAACACTGCAAGAATAAACGTCTGGTGTGGAGAGACCCCAGCGTGTTGTGCTTTGTCGCAGCCTAAACTGGTCCTGAGATATTTTAGAAAGGGTGGACACCTGTGCGTTGGCCCCTCTCGGACCTGGCCAGTTGTGCCGGTCTGTCAAGGGTGCAGGTAGAGCCAGCCAGCCTAACCTGTCCCCCGACAGTCCCCCAGAGTCCCCGTCTTGCTGAGTACCCGCTGGTCCCTGTGCACCCAGCTCCGTGGGGGCCTGGCCTTCCCTGTGGGCACGTCTGACCAAGGGGGCAAAGGCTCCAGCAGCTGGGAGAGCACATCCGTGCAGAATCATCTTCTGGTGGAAGGAGGGACAGACGGACTGAGGCAGTGGTCCGCCGGGCAGCCTCCACGATGGGGACCTGCACACACAGATGTGAGCATGCAGGGTTTCCTCCCGCCTCAGACTGGCCACAGCCAGGCCATCCCATACCGGGAATTTGCCTCGATCGTGGAGTGCAGGGGGGAAGGAGGTAGCTCCCAGCAGTCAGCCCACCTCCCGCGGCCAGCTCAGGCTCACAAGAAGGAAGTGGCAGGGAGAGCTGTCCTGTTCCCTTTCCTACTCCCAACCCAAGTGGACATGGACAGTGCAGGAAGGTCTGGGCTGCCTCTGCCCCCCACCTAGGGCAGCTAGGAGGACCCAGGTGGCCTCAGGACGAGGCCCTGCCCACTGGGCCCCAATGCCGCCATGGTTCCCCAAGCCCCTGGGCTGCACCTGCCCGTGGGGGTCTGACCCCAGACATTTCCACCCTCTCCACGCAGCAGTGCAGTGCACACATGCATCTGTCACTGCACTCGGCCCTTTTGAAGTTCTAGAAGTGAGTGGGGCGTGGAAAAAGGAAAAGGCCAATTGAAAGTGTAGCTCTCCCACCTTGAGGCCACGGGGGCACAGTCAGAGCGGTAAGGGGTGGGGGGCTCCCTCCACCTTCTCCCCCCAATCTCTGCCCCAGACTTCCAGGCCAGCGGAGCGAATCCCGTCCTCTGAGCTGTACATCAATGCCTTGACCTTACCCTTGGTGCCCCACGTTCTCTGGCTCCTACAGCCAGGGGGGTGGAAATCACAGCATGAATGTCTCCAGCATCCAGTGCTTCCCACCCCCCTGCTGGTGTGGTTCACCACTGGGCCTGCATCTGGAACATGAGTGATACACACCCCGCTCTGTCACTGTTCTCTCTCCCCTCGGGGCAAAGCCCCACTTCTCATGGCCCCCAAGGCCCCCCTGGCTCTGGTCCCCTCTGATTGGACCTCTGCCCTCCCCTGCTGCCACTTTGACCCTTGTTCACTTCATCTGGCCATGCTGGTCTCTCTGCTGCTCTGGGACTTTCTAGAACCATCCTTCAGTATTCGGAAGGCTCACTTCCTCACCTCCTGCAAACCTTTGCTCAGATGTGGGCTTCTCAGTGAGGCCCACCCTGACCCAGGCACCTGGTTCCCTGCCTTTTCTCTGCACTTTTCAGAGTCCTGATCACCTCTAGCATATTCCACACCTGCTTATCACATCCCCTATCTCTGCACCACCTTCCCCGCTGATGCACGCTCTGCCCGGGCTGGGCCCAGTGTGCTTTGCTGTTTTGTTCACGGAAGTATCCCGATTGCGGTGCACGCTGGCTGGGGGTGTTTGATAAATGGTTGTTGAGCATTCGTTGCGGGGAAGCTGTGTGTTTCATTGTGGAACCGCGGATATGGATGTAAAGGCTGAACTATATGCCTGCTGTTTGACGTCTATACCTTTGATCTGTGTTTATGTGTTCAGGGACCTGGAACATCTGTAGGGCAGCCCCCTCTGAATTTCCAGAATTTAGTAAAAGGATCAGAAGATTTCACTTTACTTTAAAACAGTTTCCCTATTTCAGTGCTACTAAGAAAAAAAAATTCCCAAACTGACACAGGAAATTCTGATAGAGTATAATCTTGACATTGAAAAAATACACAGCTTTAATCTTCAATGCAGCAGTCGGTGAACGTATCTTAAGTATGGCGGAAACAGAAGAGCTCTTTTCCTGTTGACATACATTCTAACATTTCCAAGGACTCAGAGCCGGCCATCTCGCTGCTCAGTGGCAGGCGTGTAAGCAGAATGTGTGTGCTCGTCAATGGACAAGCTGACTCTCCCACTGGACTTGCTCCCACCTTGCCCTGGCTCGTTGGGAGAACCCATCGTGCACCTACAACCTGGCGCTAAGCCGTGCCAGTGCTGGGGTGTGCGCCTTGTGTTAGCTCTCAACACTGCAGGGTCTTGGTGGCCACGGTTTTCAGAGCTGCTCGCTCAGGCTACTTGGCTCTTCCTCTGTGTTTTGGGCACAGTGGCCGTTGGGCAGAGGCCACACAACCAGGTCAGGTACAGGACTCAGAGTGGAAAGGTAGATTTGGGGAGGTGAGAATTCAGTTCCATACTTCAGAAATCTCCAGGAGGATACTGTTCACCACCCTACACAACGCTTTCTATGCTAAGGGCCAAACACCTAGGTTACTTCATGCTGTCCATGCTGTTCCATGCTGTTCCATGCTGCTCCATGTCTGTTCCATGCTGCTCCATGTCTGTTCCATGCTGTTCTATGCTGCACCATGCTATTCCATGCTGTTCCATGCTGCTCCATGTCTGTTCCATGCTGCTCCATGTCTGTTCCATGCTGCTCCATGCTGTTCCGTGCTGCTTCATGCTGCTCATATCTGCTCCATGTCTATGTATTCCATGGTGCTCCATGCTGGTTATGCCGTTCCGTGCTCCTTCGTATCTGTTCCATGCTGTTCCACGTCCTCTCTGTACTGTTCCATGCTGCTTCACACTCTCCCTCACTCGCTGTCACACACATCAGTAGGACATGCAGTAGCACAGAGGAGAGGGTCAGTTCTCTGGGGAGGTGCCGAGGAAAGAATCATGGCCCAGGAGGCCCTTGGGCTGAGCCTTGCACGATGGAAGTTTATGAGCAGAACCAGGAGGGAAAGGGAGTTCCCGGGACAGGGAACAGCACGACCCAAGGCCCTGAGGCCAGTGCACACATGGCTGACCTGGAGACGGCAGCACCTGCGTGTCAGGGATCGGAGCGCCTCATTCAGTCTCCGTAGACGAGTGTTTATACTGGGCTGCAAGTCAGCGAGGAGATGAGGACACCACGCTCACAGGGACACAAGCTGTGGACCAGAGACAGGATGAATGCCCCACCCAAGCGCAGGGCTGGAGGGCTGCAGGGAGGAGGACGAAGAAGAGGACTCACTCAAACAGCTGTGGGACGGCAGTGCAGCAGAGGACCCCGCACTCAGAGGTCGACGTGGAAGGGAGCTCGGGGTGCAGATGTGTTAGGAGGAGAATGGATTAGGCGGGAGCAGGGAGAGCTGGAAAGAAGGGGTGACATCAAGAGGCTAGCGGTGCGATTCTGGCTGGACGTGAGGCAGCTGGGGCCACGGCACAGACCACGGAACACAGCGAGCGGACCTAGAGCACGAGAGGGCTAGGGCTGCCACCAACAGGATCCCTGGCTGTCCAGCATGAGGGGAGCGAGGGCCAGGAGCTGTGAGCGGCTCCTCGGGGCTGGCCTTAGCACGAGGGTGGAGGTGCCGATTACTGAGACGGAGTCGGTGGGCACCTTTCAGCAGGAGGCCAAGCACACGGGACGAGGAAACCTGGTGAAGGCCAGGGGCTCTGGGGGAGGGGGCTCATGTTCCAGGTGTTTCTGCAGAGAGAAGGAGGAGCAGAGGGCAGCGGGTGGGAGAGCAGGATGTCCAGGCTGGGGAGACGGGGGAGAGAGGGGCCCAGACTCCTGGCTGGTGCAGACTGCAGGGGGGAGGCGGGCAGGGGCCGTCCGCCAAAGATTTCGCAGTGGGTATTGTCTGCAGGGGCAGTGTGGAGGGGGTTCAGTCAGGCCTGCGGCCCACCAGGAGTGAGCATCTCTGGTTTTCGGGTCAGGAAGGGGAGGGGAGGGGAGGGACGGAGGGCAATTTGCCAGGAACCGGCACTTCTTACACATTTGTATTTAAAAAAATGAGAAAATAACATAAAAGCACAGGGAGGAGTCTTTGAGCTTTAAAGTTTGGGCCAGGGTTTCCACAATACGGTCCTCAGCCGTGGTCACACCACACTGAGAGCCGGTCCCACAAACCCGCGGACCTTGACCTCCGCGTCTGGCGGCCACTCAGGACAGGGAGTGGGAGCGTCTGTGTTTGTTTTTTGTACCATTGCTTTGAGGACTGAGAGCCATGTCTTTCCTCTCGGGGTGTTTGTGGTTCCCTACAATGCATCCAGGCTCGGTGTGGTTCCCGGGGTAGTCTCCGTGTCCCGGGGTTAACGCCGGCTTTTAAAAATAACTGACAAAAGAGAACACCTACCAGGAGACAAAGACGTCCGTGCACTGAGAGGAAGGGCTTATATCAGCGTGAACAACGAGGATGAAAGTTCTCCCACCTGCTCCTGGAATTCCGGTTGGGACATGATATTACCGTGGGGCGGGTGAACCGAGCCCGGGCTCTGGGGCCCTCTCTTCCTCTCGCAAGGCCCCCCAGCACACCGGGGCCTTTCTCTGCCCCCAGAATCCCCATTCTCCAGTTACCGACATGCCTTCATTGCCCGCAAGCGTGATTCTTGGAAGCTGTGGGGGGCCTGAGCGGGCAGCTCTTTGGATGGAACATAGCACTTTCTGGGATGGTGGAAAGTTCCCCAGAGCAAGGGAACGGCTTTGGGGGTGAGGGCTGGTCCCAGGCGGTCGGACACGCGGTGCGGGGGAGGACTTCGGAGGCATGAAAACAGCCCAGGGCCTGGTTCGTGGGTCAGGGCTGGGGACACCACCCGAGCTGTGCCGGTTGCTGGAAGTGGCGTGCTCCACTGTTAGGTAAACTCCTCTCAATTACGAATGAAGTGCCCGGGGACGTCAGCCTAGACGGGGAGCAGAAACATGTCCCTTTTGGTGAGTCTCTCCTTCAAGATCTATTTTGACGGCTTCAAACCAATCCTCTCTTACCGAGCATCACCACCAAACTCAGCCCTTGTAAGAGTCAAAACATGTTTATTTTAATCCATTTCTGTTGTAAAGGAATGTTCCCTTGGAGGCGCCGGTCACCTGCTGGCACGGAGTTTGTGATGCCCACAGAGGTGCCGGAGTTGACATCCCAGGTGGCCGCACGTCCTGTCTGCAGGGCCTCAGACACCTGAGCTCTCAAGTGGGCAGCCAGGAAATATACCTGCCCAGGTCCCGTTAGAGAGCTGTGCTGTCCAACATGGTGGCCACTGGCCGGTCATGGGTGGCATTTGAATTCAAGTAATTGAAATTATGTACAAATGAAATTCAGTTCTTCAGCTGCACTTAACACAGTTTAAGTGCTCACTGGCCAAGTGCGTCCAAGAGCTGCCATATAGGACAGCCCAGTTCTAGAACATTCCACCATCCCAGAAAGTGCTATGGGACAGCCCAGTTCTAGAACATTCCACCATCCCAGAAAGTGCTATGGGACAGCCCAGTTCTAGAACATTCCACCATTACAGGAAGGGCTGTCGGACAGTGCAGCTGTGGAGCATTGTCAATATCCCTCCCTCACACCCCTGCATTTCCCCAGCACCTTTCTCAATCTGTCCCCTCCCCCCACCTCGAGAAGAGCCCAGTCTCAGTGTGGTTTTGCACGCACCGCAGTGATGGCTGGACAATGGCCCAAGGCATCCTTGTCCTAATCCCTGGGACCTGTGCATGTGTGACCTCCCATGGCAAAGGGACTTTGCGGATGGGATTAAGGATCTGGAGGTGAGGAGATGCGCCTGGACGATGGGTTGGCCCCGTGCACTCACAGGGTACTCATCAGAGGGAGGTGGAGGGTCCGAGTCAGAGGTGCAGTGGGGTGATGGAGGCAGAAGCTGGTGGCAGCGATGTGTTTGGAAGGCGGAGGGGGGCCATGAGCCAAGGGACGGGGGCGCCTCTGGCTGTTGGGGAAGCCAGGAAACAGCTCCGTCCGGGAGCCTCCAGCAGGAACCAGCCCGCTCACACCTTGACTGTCGCTCCCTGAGACCCGTGCCTGACTTCTGCCCTCTGCCCTCCAGACTGTAAGGCAACAAATACACATTGTTGGAAGCCACTGAGTTTGGGGCAACTTGTATGGCCACCACAGGACGCCCACCCTGTGCACGAAAGCCCACCTCACTCAGGACTCAGGCCCTGTGACATTTCCCCAGAAGACAAGAGATACTTTTGGTCCAAACCGGACTTTGCACTATCCTCTCCTTGTCCGTCCTTCTGCAGCGACTGGAGCCGTCCTCGCCCAGCTCCTCACCCGGGCGCACAGCCAGGGCCCCCATCACCCGCGCACCCGGGCTTGCTGGAGTGGGGGTGCCTCTGCGGGCTCTGTGAGCGCCCGAGGGCCCGTGGTGCTGCATCCGGACCAGGCTTGGGAACGGGACGGGCACCGTGAGGGTGTGCTTTCCCAGCGAAGACAGTGCATGCAGAAGTGGGGCTTGCTTTCTCTGCGGCAGGGGCCGGAGCCTCGACTCGCCCAAAGCCAGACTGTAAACTGTGGACACCACGGGAAGCTCGGAGACTGGGGGAAAATGCAGATCTCTGCCAGGACAAACCACATCCGTATCATGCGTCCTCCTTGATCCGAGACGCTATTTGCAGACGGTAAGGAGCCTACTTATTCTTTATCTCCCCAAAATGAAATGGGTTTTTTTGGCTGCTCCTCAGTGGATCTGTATTTTGCACATGGGGACGGAGGCCGTGGCGGCACACATGCTGCGTGTCCGTCACCCCCTGACTCCGAATGCCCAGCACAGACAGGCCGTCTCCATATTCTTGACATTTCCAGAGAAAAAGATACTCTAAGATTTTAAAAGGTAAACAAGTAACATGTACTTACTTCAGGGGGATAAAAGGAAGACGAAAACGCGCACGTGCTTACGTGTCTCACGGCACGCTGGGCAGGAGGCTCATGTTGGGGGGGTTTGTGGTGTTGCGTTCCCACCAGAGGGGAATATCTGTGATGCTTCAGGAATAAAAACGCCCTTGTCAGTCACTGTAGCACAGCTGTAAGATGGGTGAACGTGGGGCACGCGACGCGAAGTGAAAGAAGCCACGACAGCACGAGCACTACGTGGTTCCACTATGCTTTATTCTAGCACAGTCAGCATCGCGGAGACAGACGCGGCCACAGTGACCGCCGAGGGCTGGGGGTGGGTGTGGGCAGGGAGTGCGCGTGGGGGACAGCCTCCAGTTCCATGGGATGAAGAGAGCTCGGGCCGGGTGGGGGGAGACGGCTGCACACCGTTCTGAACGCAGTAAACACCACGGACCGTCCACTTGAAAATGGGTAAGATGGTGTGTGTTTCACCACCGTTAAAAAACAAAAACCAGAACCCCACCGTGAGAAACCGTTACACACCGTCCAGAATGACCAGAACTAAACGGCACTGGGTCCTGCGCGGCCACGTTGGAAAAGCCCTCGGCCGTGAAGCTGGGGGGGAGGGGGCGCTCGAGCCAGGGAACCAGGGAACCAGGGAACGCAGGCGGCCCCTGGGGCCGCGACAGGCCAGGAAGCCATGGTTCCCTGCGAGCCTCCAGAGGGAACCAGCCCGGCCGACACCTTCAAACTGGGCTTCTGGCCTCCAGAGCTGGGAGGCAGCACGTTCCCGTCGTGTTAGCTGCCCCCCCGGTTTGTGGTCATTTGTCTCAGCAGATGCTGTGGACACTGAGACGCCCAGGAGTCCGGAGGCAGGGAAGATGCACGTGGGTCCCAGTCCCTTGAGAAGCACGCGGTGGCCTTGCGTGTGGAGAAACAGAGGCCGCCTGTCTGAGACAAGGAAGCGCGGACAACAGGGGCCGGGCGGGTGGCCATGGGTCAGCGGTTGGCGGGGGCTTGCTCGGGCACCGCCGTGGGCCCCGAGATACCTCGTGTCCCACATTTCCGTTCCCTACCCTACGGAGGCTTCTTTGAAGTGGTTTCTTTTCCCTGCAACTGAGAAGCGCAGCAACTGAAACAATGATCTCTTTCTCTCTTTTCAGTTTCAGAGGCAACGTCTTCTCAGATGCCCTCCTCCACAGCCCGGAAGGATGAACGGACCTTCCGGTTCATCAGGGGTTGAAGTGGACGGTAGTTGTCCACCATCGAATGCTCTTCTTCACCAAGTGCAGAAAACAGGAGCGAGCGAAAGGCAGCCAGCTGCAATGGAGAGCAGCCAGAGTGGGCTGGGTGCAGGTACGGCGTGAACCAGCACCCAGACGGCCCTCCTGCCGTGTGCACTCGTGCTCTGCACCCCACTCTCGCCCCGACACACTGAATCAGGGATGGCCGCGCAAGGCCAGCACGAGGTGGCGGAGGGGACACCCAAGCGAGGAGCCACCTCCAGCATCCCTCCCCGGAGAAGCCAGCCGCCATGTTGGGAGGACACCCAAGTGGCTCCCGCAAGAGGAGCCGAGGCCCCTGGCCAACAGCCAGCAGCAGCTTGCCGGCCACGGGAGTGAGCCGCTTTGGCGACGAGCCTCCAGCTGGGCTCAAGCTTTCAGAGCCCCACAGGACATCTGACTGCAAGGCCACGTGCGATCCCAAGCCAGAACCACCCCATATCCTGACCCTCGGCAGCTCTGGGGCATAATGACAGAGATTGTCTACTTAAGCCACTCACTTTGGGAGTCACTACGGCAACCGTTAACGGACGCCTGTAACGTAAAAGCCGAGCAAACACATACGACAGGAAGTAACACTTGATTCGCTTCTTGCTGAGGGAGCTGGAAGTCCAATTTTATCACGTCATCTGTTGTCAGAACATACTGAGGAGCCACGCAGGGATCGCTGCCATGTTCAGTGACCCGTGGAGCTGGGGTTGTGTTTACAGAGTGACCACGCGCGCAGCGAGCTGGCAGCCCCCCCAGAGTCGTGGGCGGCATGGGGGGCACAGGCTCCCGGGCGCTCGGGCGCAGCAAGCCCACCCGGTACGCGCCTGCCCTGCACCTGCTGTTGGCGCACTCAGGACGGCAGCTTCTCTCCCGCTCCCACCCTGCGAGGGGGTGCACGCACCCCCTCCCCAGTTCCCCCGCTCAGGGAAGGGGCTTCTGCTCTGCACTGCTGAATAATACTTGGCCCGTCTTAACTAGCTCGCATTTCTATCCCCGCCCGACGGCAGCGTGCGGAGACCGTCCTCGATGTCCCCCATCACTGCACCTGCAGCTGCCCACTTCCCACCTGCTTCGGCTGCCATAGCAGGCATGTACGGGTGCTCCCTACGTGTGTGCTGGGTGACTGAGGGGTCCTCGTCACCAGGGGCCATTTTTTGGCCAGGGTCGTCCTCCTTGTGTCTCTAAGAGTTCTGGTTGGGGAGAAGAGTGGATGGTTCTGTCCTCCAAAGCAAACGGCGTCACTCCCTGACTTTTGCACAGGAGAATTCATAGAATCGCGAGGCCGGAGCCTCTGAAAGAGAACGCGTGGCCGGCGGGGACGGGGGCCGTGGCGGCGCATGGGCTGTGTGTCCGTCACCCCCGGACTCAGCAGGCCCGGCACAGATAGGCCGTCTCCGCATTCTCGACATTCCCAGAGAAAAAGATATTCTAAGATTTCAAAATGTAAACAAGTAATATCTACTTGCTTTAGGGGGGAAAAGACTATTTAGAACAGGAAGAAGAAGGAAGCGAGAACCCCTGAAAAATCCTGGGACAGCCGGCATTAACTTTGCGGTGCAAGTCTGTGTGCGGGATTAGGGCTTGCTCTGTGAGTGCTCGCTCACCTCCTCCCTGCCCCGTGGACCTCACCGCTGGGACGTGCCGTGGCCAACGGGATGGGAGCGTGTGGGGTCTGCTGGTGTTTGCATTTCTGTCATGCACCGTGGAAACCAGCTCTGGGCAGCCACTGGTCTAAGGAGCACGAGACACCCTGGGCCCGACCCAAACCCCAACCACCCTGCTATCCACAGCCAACCCACAGACCCAAAGCAGGAAAAACAGTGCTTGTTGGGAGCCATTGAGTTTTGGGGTGGTTTGTTGAACAGCATGGCTGTAGCAATAGCTGACTGGGGTAATCGTTCTGGAATTTTCAGTGCGTATAACTCAGTGCAGCCCGTGAGAGAAACCTCAGCAATCTCAGTTGTTTACTGTTTTATCACCCAGAGGATTGGAACAAAGTCTAGACTCTCTTTCCTTCAGTGCTCTTACTTCCTTGATGGCTTTGCAAAATTCATGGACGGCACTCCTTTCTCGGTTAATCTGCTCACCTGCAAATACCTGCTGAAGTCCCATCTTGGGGACCCACGTCCCAGTTCTTCTTGTAAAGTGACTTTAGCCCAATGCACACAACAGAGCCCAGCCCTGACCTTGTTCATGTGTCATCAGGGAGACTTGCCGTGTCTGAACTCGAAGCCGCTGGAGATCAGACGGAGCCGGAGGGTCAGGGTTCTCCGAGCTCCCGCGTACTTGCTCCCAGCATCCTGGTGGCCCTGAGCGGGACGTGAGGCTTCAGTCCCGCCCCCCACCCCCGTTCAAGGCGCAGCTCACCTGGCTCCGAGCCACTTCGATGGGCTGCTTCTGGATGACCCAGGTGACCGACTCGCTGAGCGGAGGCGTGGTGAGGGAGCCCGCGTAGGTCCAGTAGTCCCGGCAGGCGGGCAGGAGACGGGCGGGCTGGAAGGGGCCCATGACGGCCCGCGCACCCTGGGAGGGCACGAGCACAGGCGTCAGGTCTTAGGCAGCGGGGGGGGGGGGG
>NW_024424341.1:1682285-1773539 GCF_017311325.1 Ursus maritimus | reverse complement strand
GGGGGGGGGGGGGAGCGGCGGCAGGAAGGGGATGGTGCCCCATCTCTAGCCCAGCGGTGAGGCCTTCACGGGGTAAAGACCGCGAGGCCGCGGTTGTCACATTTGAAGCAGTGACCGTCCTGTGCAGAGCAGGGGTCCCCACCAGATGCTTACACGTTTCCTTTCTAAGTCATTCATTTTTGTACACCTTCTCTGTGAAAACACGACATTTTTGGAAACGGTGGTAAGTAAAAGAACACACATAACACGAAATTGACCATCCTAACCATTTCTAAGCGTACAGTTCCGTGGCTCTAAGTACGTTGATGTGTGTGACCACAGGCACTGTCTGTCTCCAGGACGTTCCCATCTTCCCAAGCAAACTCTGTCCCCGTTAGGCCCCGTCTGACTCTTCCGGAGGCCTCGTGTGAGTGGAACCTCAGGGTGTTGGTCACTCCGCACGGTGCCCTCCAGGTCCGTCCATGCCGTGGCAGGTGTCGAAATAGCCTTCCTAATATTCCACTGCATGGATGGACCGAGTTTGGCTTCTCCATTCGTCCCAAAGCAGATGCTTGGGTTGCTTTCTCCTCTGGGCTGTTGTGGGCAATGCTCTTGGGAACATGACGCACCCATGTCTCTTCAAGACCTTGCTTTCTGTTACTCGGGGGACATACCCGGAAGTGCACATACTGGTCCCACGGTAACTCTGTGTTTAAGTCTTTGAGGAACCATCAGACTCTTTCCATAGTGGCTGCCCCAGAAAATACTACACTTTGTAGACAGCTGGTGTTCTCTTTAAAGCAGGCTGCCCTGACCTTAATGCCAGGATTCTCCTTCTCTGGACGCTGTCCTCGACCCCCGAGCCCCAAGTTCCCTTGCTGCAGCCAAGGGGGGCTTGTGTCCGCGGTCAGAATCCGCATCTACTGACTTTCCAGGCTTCGTCAAAGGATCGGGGAAAGCTGCCTCTGTGCGTTCCTGGACGCAGATGGGGCACACCTTCTTTCACTCGCCCACAACTACGTGCTGTGCCCCCGACTCTATGTTGGGCACGGGGATGGGGCAGGAGCAGAGAGGACAAACTACCCACGTTCCCGGGACTCCTTTTCCTGGAGAAAAGCAGACCACACACAAAATAAGTGCGTAAAACATCGAGTAGCTCCCCCCATGTTAAGCATGATGGAAGAAGTTTAAGTAGGGCAGTGGGATCAGAGATGCTGGGAGGTAGGGGCTGGCGTGTTAAGAGGGGCTGTTCTCAAGGCTTCACAGAGAAGGAGATGTTTGAGCAAAGACTTGGAGGAGGTGAAGGAAGAGGCCTGCAGGTTTCTGGGGAAAGAACATTCCTTCCAGGAAGTGGGCAGAGCTGGCACAAAGGCCCTGAGGCAGGGTGTGGCCTGAAGGGCTTGAGGAACAACACAGAGGCCACCTGGCTGGAAGGAATGAGTGAGAAACCAAAGCAGTAAAGAGGTGGGGGCAGGAGCCTACAGAAAGAGACACCCCTGCCTCTGCCCAGGACTAGGGGACCCCTGAAGAAATCCACCAGCAGGGGCAGGAGGCCTGGGGCTGCGATTGGGATGCCACTCAGTACAGTGTGGGGTGAGGGAATGGGTGCAGACTAAGGCCCCCCCAGCAGACTTTTGCTCAGGGGCGGAAGGACCTCTTGGGGTCCCTCAGGTTGGCAGGCCCAGGACAGTGGCCCCTACTGCTCTGCAAAGCCAGACTAGCCGTCGCCGAGGTACCGGAGCCGCAGACAGGGCCCGGGGGGCACTGTGGGAGGGTGTCCAGGCACGGAGCGGACACGCTCGTCCCCGGGGAAGGAGACCTCCCTGCTCACCCGGACCCTGCACCCCTGCCTTCAGACGCAGGAGCTCGGGGCCCTGGCGGCCCCCCTGTTCCCTAACTGCCGACCCCCCAGTTAGACGCGCAGCCCTCAGGCAAGCTGCCGGATGCAAGGACTGGAGCCGCTTCACAGTGCCGGTGGCCACCACTGCCCTCCGCACCAGGGGGCCCTGTGGGGCTCGTCGTTTCGTTAACGTCTTAGAAACAGCGGTTCGGAAATACATTCCCATAGCGGGGGACCCACACGTCCAAAGCTCCCGGTGCTCTGGCTCTCAGGACATTCACGGATGGACACCAGCACCCATCCCACAGTCAGCTGTAGGACACCCAGCACCTCGGTAAAGAACCCCCGTCACGCCCCACCCCGCCCCCGGTCTGCTTTCTGTCTCCACGGATTTGCCGTCCTGGACATTTCCTACACAGAATCACATGCTCTGTGGCCTTTGGGACCAGCGTGTCACTCAGTGTCACACCTTCAAGGTTCCTCTGGGGGGTGGCGTGGCAGAACCCCAGTCACCCTGTGGGCTCCAGTGATTTCTTGAAGGAAGCAGGTCACATGTGCACTTGGGACAAAATGCAAGAAGTGCCGCCGGGGGGGGGGGGGCGCTGTGACAAATCCACGCCCCCCTCCACCTCAGACTGCAGCCCCGAAGGCGCTTCCGAGGCCGTTAGCGCAAGGTTTCAGGTCCACATGCAAGAGGTGTTTGTACTTGATTTAGGAGGAACGTAGGCTGCGTGGAAGCGATTTTCCTGAAGCCACGTAGTTAGCGGCAGAGCCCAGACACTGCGGGAGGTCTGTTCCACCCCAAGGCTGGCTGTCCCTCCTTCCCACGTGCCCACCACCGCTTTCCCGCCATTAAAATGTTGGGAGGGTCCACGACCACGCATTTGTCAAAACCACAGGACGGTAGGCCGCGGAGATGGCGTCTAACTGTGCCAACGTAAAGAATGGCTCCAGACATTGGGGGCACCCAGCATGGGGCTCAAAGAGGGGCCACTGAATCTAACTGGGTCACCCCCCCCACCCGTGAGGCACAGACGCCCACCCTGCAGGCTGGACTTTGGTTTCCTACGCTCTCACTCTTATTTCTCAGGTCAGGGAGCCGAGGCCGAGGGGGAGCATCGGGCCCAGGAGCGAGGCCCCGGCAGCCACCTCTGTCACCCTCGCTGACACCCCTTCTCCCGTGTGGCTTTCCCAGACGGCCCTGGGGTGGCCAGACGCACTCCAGGGCTTCCGTGGAAGGAAAACAGACCCAGAGTCAACAGCCCCTCGTGGCCAGGTCCTTCCCTTCCCACCGAGAGGTGGAGGCCGTGCCGTGTGGGAGGCGGACGCACGGGGAAACAACCTCGGTTTACTCTGGCCGCAGACCAGCGAGGAAGAGGATGCTCCCAGCACCTTGACCTTGTGAAGTTCCTGAGCCGGAGGACGGGGCAGCAGGGGGTGATCTGGTCTCGGTCCCCCCGGGGCCGGCCCCGAGGTCAACATCAAGGGGAACACACCGCACACATCAAACAGACCCCGTGAAGCCGCTGAGGAAGGGTTGGCCCCCGCTTCCATCTGGAGCCGCTCTGGCCATTGTTGCGACAGGTCCGGGCCCATCCGTCCCCGTCCAGGGACCACCGGGACTTCTCGCGTCCCGGAATTCTTTTGTTTGGTACTGAACAAATAAACTGCAATTCTTTGGAATTTCCATGTGTCCACCAAAGTCCTTTCTCAGCCGCTGTTGGAGAAAAGCTATGTTTTTGTCCCCATCTTCTTGAGCTGAGTTCAGGGCAGCAAGGTGCACAAGGGGAGCTGAGTGACGACGCCCGCACTGAGGGCAGGTGGGCGGGCTGGCACGCTTTCTCCCTTCCCCCGGCCTCCCTGTTCTCCCGGGACGGGGTGACCCTGAGATCCCGCACCAGGAGAGCGGCAGGTGGCATGCCTGTGGACACTCCTAAATGACAGTTAGGTATTTATGGCAGTTGGTTTTAAAAACAAACATTATCCCTGGTAGGTGTCATTGCCTGGGACAAGTCTGAAGATTCTTTCAAGGCTGATCAGTTTAAGGGAAAACACTACGTAACGAATAGTACCAATGACAGGTGCACATGGCAAAAATCTTAAGATGCTATCTGAGCCGCTGAATTTTGGGAATTCAGATGGAGTCCAGCACCCCCACTCTACTGAGGAGGGAGGGGTCCACGGGGAACAGGGACCACGGACGTCAGAGAGTGAGCTCGCTGGCGACGTGCTGGAATCAGCCCCAGAGAGCCCCAGCCCTGGTACGGGACTCAGAGCCCCTCAGCCATACCCTTCCACCCAGCTGATCTCCTGTCCTTGCAAACGAGTCGTTAATCTAAGCAGACGAGCTTCTCTGGCTGTGCTGGTTTCAAGCCACGCAGCCGCCTACCTTATGCTTTATTTCCGGCAAGACTTCCACCAGCTTCTGCAGCGCCTCGTGATGGGCCCCCAGCTGCACGGCACAGACGGGAAAGGCTGGTGTGAGACGGCAGCAGGCGGGAGGGCGAGCCCACCCCACGCTCCACGGACCGTGGTTCACCTGCCCTGCCGGGAGAGCCGTGGCAAGATTACCTTTAAAAACACGCCTATCACGGCCACGCCGTTCTCCCCCGTGAGGGCTTCTTTGTAACTCCGGTATTTCACCGAATTCCAGTGAACTAAATGCAGCTGAAAGAGAGGAGAAAGGAATTACGTTGGCACGATGCGGCAGACATACCGCGCGGCTCCTCCTTCCCCGGCCGGACCCGGCAGCCATTGCTAGGTTTACCGCAGCCCAGCTTGGGGCTCCCAAACGCAGGGAGAACCACAGAAAGTAAGGGCCTGGCACTTCCAGCAGGAGGAAAGGAGGCTCGGCTTCACGGTGTGAAGTAGGGGTTGGTGGAGGGATGGCGTGCTCTCTCTCGGGAACTTGAGCGAGGTTGCCAGGTCAGCCATGGGATGGTCAGTTAAATTTGAATTTCAGATAGACAACACACAATTTTTAACGTGAGTATGCCGTCCAAACTGCATTTCCCCCTACGTCTGTCATTCTCCTCTGAACCTCATCTATGTCCCTATTTCGCGTCCCTCTTTGGGTTTTCCCGAGCCCAAACTCGGCATCAGGATTGGCCAGCTGACAAGGATTTAAATAAGGGGCCAGGTGGCGGGGCCTGGCTTGGGTTCCATGGGATGAGGGCTCATGGTCCTGCTGAGGCTGAGCTTGGCCCAGACCCAAGAAGGGGCCTGGGTGTCCACACATAGGTCCTTCTACAGGATGACCTGTGCTAGAGGCCTTTCTGAATGGCGACCCAAGCCCCAAATCCACACCGACAGTCCAGAAAGCCCTCCAGCCTGTTATGGTCAACAAGACCCTCCCCGTGCAGCTGCTGGGTTGCAAGGCTGGGGGGGCTTCTGCCAAGGGTGCGGGGTCCACATGTGCTCCAGGTGGCACCTCACTCCCAATGAACCCCAGCGCTCCCAGCCACGGGCTCTGGGGCCAGCGAGGGTGGCCTGGCCTCTCCCAGCCCATGCATGACTCCCCTGGAATCCCCCACCCGCTGTCCCAGTGCAGTCGCCAAGAAATCAAGACACTGGGCCCAAGGCCCCAACAACTGCAGGCTGCTTCCTTCAGGGACCCCACCTTTGAACCGGATTTGCCTTCCAAACCCCCACAGGAAACAGACGCTCCTGTATGGGCCAGAGGCATGGCCAGAATGGGCCCAGCTGCCCCTGCTCGGCTGACTGGGGGAGACGCCGGCGGGCCTGAGCTCCCGTCTTGCAGCCTCTTCTGTTAAAGCATCCGCTCGAGAGAAACCACGTGCAGACACACAGTAACCAAGACAGAAGGGACACGGCTGAGTGGGAAGGAGCATATGACAAGCCCCACTCCTTCGTCTTTGGGTCTGTTGTAAAGATTGCGTACTTACAACGATGGATGTAACCTCTGTTTATAAACCCTCCCCAGACGCCAGCTCTGGGTGCGAGATTACAGCTTTCATGTTTCAGTTTGACCGGATCCTAGTTCTATTGTAACGGTAGCGTTACTTCCATAACAATAGAAAAGTTAAAACAAAAGTAGTCCATGACTTGAAATGCATCAGGAGGTCAGGGGGCCGGTCGGTGGGTGGACGGAGGGACAGGTGGGTGGACAGAGGCCTGGTAAAGCGAATATGGCAAACTGTTAGCATCGGATCTGGGGTGGCAGCCTCGCGGGGTCTCACTGAAGGGTTCTTCCAGGTTTTTATGTGTATCTTGGGAAAATTTCATAACAACATATCGGGGGAAGTCTGTAAGGCACCACTTACTGCCCCAGCATAGCTGCAAAACCAGCTCCTCACATTTGTCCGACCGCTTTTCTCTACAGATTCCCATTCTGGAATGATGCAAACGTCTCGTCGTTTCAAGAAGACGATCTCTGTTGTGAGGATTTTAGGATCTCCGTAGAAGGCCCCAGGTGCCTGAAGGACAGGAAGCTTCTAGTCCGTCGTCGACCAGTAGCAGGCACGTGGCGGAGCCAGCGGCTCTTGAATCCCCACTGCTGACCTTGGCGAGCCACAGAGCCACTGAGGTTCTTAGTGGCCTTAGGACAGCTTTGTGAGTGAATGGGTAGGGCGATCCCCTGCTCCGGTTTGAGCCAGTGAGTCCCGTGTCCCAGGAACGCGCCCCTTCTGGGCACCAGGCTGGCGGGTCACCCTCCACGCGAGCCTGGGGTGTGGAAAGCAGCCACACAGCTGCTGCTAGGACGGCGTCTACCAACCTCTGCTGGGTACACGCGGTCGTCCACCGTGTGCTCGGAGCCCCGCTCGTTCGCTGCTCCCCAGTGGAAGTGGCACTGCTTTAGCCTGTAGTGGTTTTCCAAGGGGCCACCGCTAATCCCTGGAAAACGAAACCAGCGGAACACATGCGTTAGCTCGTCTAGTTGTTGGACTGGGTTTTGCTGTGACGGCGTCTATCTACACGGAGGCCACACAGTTTCCTCTTGAGAGATTGACGTCCCGCTGCAAGGACAAACGGAAAGGTGGGTCTCATGAGAGGTGGGACCTTGTCTGTCCACCTCCATCCCTGGGGCCGGCTGGCGGGGGCGCATGCAGAGGTCAGCGCTGCCACCAGGTGGCGGCAGGGACCGCATCCCCTTCGGCGCAGCAGGACGGCAGAGAGAACCGCGGCTGAGATGCATGCCAGTCCTAGAGGGTTTCCAGACTTTCCTTTAATTTTAAAAAAATGATGTCTTTTGAATGAAAAAAATGGCAGCTTAAATTCTACCACCAAAGAATTCCATAAACTAATGTGTAGTGAGCGACATGTTCACGTAAAGGAGTCTGGGAAACAGCCCGCTACCTTCTCCATCAGCACCGACCGGCATGCAGCCCCTGCCCCGCGTGGTCTCACTCTATGACCAGGTTTTACTGGTCGACTCTTTTCTAAGTCACCCTGGGTACCCGGCATGGCCTCCCCGAGAGCTGTTAGCAGACAGGAGTGTCTATCAGGGGGCCTGGCTCTGAACAGTGGCACTAAGGGCACCGTCCCAAGTCCAGGGCGAGGGCTGAGAATCCCGTGCGCCAGGCTGGCCTAGTTCCAAGTGCACTTTGCTAACAGATTTCCGTCAGTACTGCTACGGGTAGAATGGTCACTGTGGTGCATCTTGCTTTTAACTGAAGTGAGCACACGGCTGCTGGGCTGGGGGCGGGGGCAGGTCAGGAGGCCCCCTGCAGATCGCAGGGGTGGCCAAGCCCACATCAGCTCCTCTGTGTGACCGATGCTATGGACAGCGTCAGAGGCCACTGGCTGGTGGTGTTTTCGGTTCTGCTTTCACCGTAAAAAGTATAAGGAGCAGAAAGAGCTGAGCGGTAAAGTCGAAAACAGACTCAGTTGACGGTTCTGCCCTCGACCAGCTCACAGAGCTCCTCATAGTCTTCCTTCACTAGAAAATGAGGGTTGTGGGTCGAGAACCTCGCTAGGTTCTCGTCTCGTTATAGAGTTCTACGGTTTTGTGAGGTAATCTACTTCCCCTGAGCACACACACGTGAATTATATTTTAATTTTTAAAAACACACAGAGAGAAGTGTATAAAAACATCCTAAGTCCCAACGCCTCAATCTACCAGTGGCCACAGCTCCGAGGCGTGAAAGCCTCCCAGCGGTTCAAATTACAGGCTTTAATGGAGATTTTCTGAGGCTCGAATGACAAAGGGGGATGGTTTTTTCCCTGGAGGAGAGGTGACATGTGAACCCACTGGCCTTTGTAGTTTTGTGTTGCCTTGTAACTTCCCAGGTGAGGGTGGGCAGGCTGCTGGTAATCCCAGCAGTGGGAGCTGGGATTTGAGCCCAGACCTGACACCAAAACCCACGCCTTTCCCACTTTATCCTTCCAAGCAGAAAACACAATCTCAGGAAATCACAGGACCATGAACCCGGGCAGTGGAAATCTTTGTGCTTCCTCCCGCCTGGCACCTTCTACCAGCTGTGCAAAGGGGCTTCGTAGGCCGGCCAACCAGAGACCTCGTGCCACCAAAAGGCACCCATTCGTGACCAAGAGGCAAGGCTGAGGGGTGAGTGTGCCCCTGGTCTGAGCAGCTTTCCTGGGTAGGCACAGACAAGGTCTCCAGAAGAACGATACCAACTGTATGAGGCATAAATCCACCCCTAGCTGGATGTCTGCCAGAACCCCGCCAAAAATGCCCTTGTAGAGGCTCTCTGGCCCTGCCAACAGCGGAGTCAGGGATGGGAAACCGCAGGACGGGAGGGGCCACCACTCCTTCCTTTGCAGGTGGAGAGCTGCAAGGTCAGGAGACTTGTCCAAGGTCAACCTCTGCACAGGACTGAAGCCCACGGACCCGGCCCCATGCTCTCCCCAACATGAAGCTGCCCCCAGAATTCTCTGCCAATGCAGCCTCCCGCCAGCCGGACTCCTGTCCGTGGGCTTCCACAAGAGGACGAGTATGGAAGGCCATTCTTTGGAACCCTGGGGCTCTGGACCACCTCAGAAAAGAATGTTCCCGTTCAGCCTCCAAGACATGTGTCTCTTTCAGTGTGACATCTGGTCCTCCGTAAAGGAAGGACAGGATCAGTGGGGACGGAGGGAGCTCCTAACACCCCCCCCCACCCTCACCCCAGAAGGCTGCAGCACCCCCCAGCCTTATCTTATGCAAACACAGAAACACAGACAAGGAGATAAGCAAAACCTGAGCTTTCTAGGAGGGTAAATCAGGAGGAAGGAGGCTGGTTTATAGCCTGGGCTGGGCTGGAATGGTGCCCTGGGGCAGGTAGGTGGAGACACACGGGGTCTGGCCATTTGGCCGGTGCAGGTGCAGGCGTGGTGTCCCTTTCAGCCTTGAGCTCCCCACAGGAAGACGGAAAGGGCAGAAAGCAGAGCTTCTACACTCAAGAATGCCCTTGGTCACCCGGTCACCCGGCGACCCCATCCCAGGCCTGCTTGGAGGTCCAGCCCCCCGTCAAACTCAGCAGCCTTTCCTGCTGGGAAAGTTAGGAACTCAACTTAAGGCTGCAGCCCCGGATCAAACAACCTCAAGGTGACTTTTCATAATGACGGTGGTGTCAGGGCGGTTCTCTTTAATACAACAGTTTAAAAGGGCAAGCCTGATTCAGGAGAAGGGGGCCTTCCGCTAGCCAGGCCCCAACCCCCAGACCCGGGCGCCAGGAGGGTGGGTGTCTCTCACCCAGCAGTCTCCCTGAGCAGGTGCGTGGAGGGCGGCCAGACCCGGCAAACACCCCGAGGAAGCAGACTCCACGCCGAAATCTGCTGTCCTGTTACCGTGGTGTCTGCTTGCATGAGTCGCTGGTGATAGCTGTCTATTTGTAAGCTCAGTGCTTTCAGCAAGAGAAGCAGGCTTTTGGCAGGGCACGGTTGCTTTAAGGCTTAAAACACATACAAGAGAAGTTTGAGATGCTCTGATTAGTTAAGACTGCTAATAACACAACATCGCCAAGTACCAGCCTGTCCTTGGTGAACCCCGGGACCTCGCTACCGTCCCGCAGCTGTGACGCGCGGGGACAAGGGCTTCCGTGTGTTACCCGCACCAGCAAGGTCTCTGTCGTCCTCCCAGCAGGCGGGAGCCGCAGCTGGCGGCCAGCACGCGGTCAGGGCTGGAGCCGCCCCCAGCACCCCCACTCTCTGGTAGTTTCGCTCTGAGATCCTCACATACTGGCTTCAGTTTTCAAGCCAGACCGACTTGGACTCACTGATCTCATGTCGCTCCCCTTTGCACGGCTGTCCTTACGTCTCTAAGCCTCTCCTGGGCGCGCGCGGCCCCCGGGACCCAGAAGGGACTCCGCTAGCGACTAGCTTTCTGTTACTGTTCCTGGCGATATCGTGCTTCCTAAAATTATCGCCGTCATTGCCGTCAAAGCAGAGCTCTGCAGAGACCTGAAGCTGCCGTGATGACTGCCCGGGTAGGACCCACACACACAGACACTGAGGGCATCTGCAGAGTGTCCGTGAGAGGGGGCGCGGCTGGCCACCGCAGTGCCAAAGAAGAAAAGTCATTCATGCACTCAGCGAATATTCAGGGAGCTCCTATGATGCGCCACACCGTCTACCGCGCATCGAGATGGAGAGGGAAGGGGACCGAGGCATCCTGCCCTCTTGGAGCTTGGGCTCAGAGGGACAGGCGGCCGGCACACAGGTGGTGAGCGTGAGCAGTCAGGGTGGGTGCGGTGGGGTGCTCCGCGGGACCCACACTAAGCGACAGGAAGTGGCGAGGGTGGGAGGGAGAGAGAGCAGGCCATCGTGATGGACAGCACGGATGGAAGGTCATGCAGGGCACCCGGGCAGGTGCCCGCCGTGGCCCAGTAGGGGAGCTCCTGTTGACAGACGGAATGTTCCAGTCTTCGAAAGTGGACGGGTCACGCAAGGTGCATCAACTGTGTGATTGCCCAGCTGCCCTGGCCCGACCCCGGAGTCTGCTCCATGTGTGGACGGGAGCCCCCCTCTGGGCTGCGTCTGCCACCATGGATCGGAACCCAGGTACAGCTGGGGTATCGGGGAGGCCAAAGAAGTTCGTTGCCCGGGCTCATCCACTCGCAAGGCCCAGAGATTAACCGTGTCTGTGGCGGGCTCTCCTGAGTGCATTCCGCGAGTCCATTTAGCATCTCCTTCAGAAGGTCCTAACATTCATCTTCCCAAGGCCCCGCCGTGGCCCCTCGCCAGTCTCTCCTCTTCCTCCCCACTCCCCACGGGTCTCTGCTCCCCACCTGTCCCTGGCGTAGACAGTCTCCCGTTGTGCTCTACACGCTGTGGTTAGTAGACCCTCCTTCGGGCGCCGCTCCCGAGGGCCCAGCAGGGTCACAGGCAGGGGGCCAGCCAGATGAGTGGGGCTGGGGAGGGTGGGGATGGGCGGCGGGCTGGCGTTCACCAGCCTTGTTTCCGTTACCTTTCACTTTACCTCTTCGTGTGAGTCCGGACTTGAGATCTGCTGGCGAGCAGGGAGTGTGTTTCAGGACCTAACGCGTCCCCCACGCACAGAATGTTTACTGAGACTTCGCCGAGAAAGCGGCATGAGCCAGCGTTGCCACAGCTTGTGTCCGCATGGGACCCCCTTCCTGGAGTGCCCTCCACCCCTCCGTTCATGCCTCCCTGCAGGCACCTGGCCCAATGCCGCCGCAGGTGGAAGGGTCTCCTGGGACGTGGGTCCTAAGTGGGATGACGCCGGGGACGGAGAGATGGCAAAGCATTTCTGCTGCCATGTCCGTGAGCGGTCCCCAGCCCCATCTCCAGCCTGCCTTTCCAGGAGGGAGCCTGTAGATTGTTCCCGGCAGCTCCGTTTGGGCTCCAGCGGCTCGAGTCAGCTTGTCTGGTGGGCACCTGCAGGTCCCCAGCTGATGGAAGTGACGTCGGCAGACTTCACGGTCACGCGGGTCTGCAGGTCTGTCTCCACTGCAGGAGCAAACATCTTTGGACCTCACGCGATGTGTGCTGGGCGCTGATCGTCGTGTTGAAGGCTCACGGACTTCTGCTCTGGGGAACCGGGGCCAGGTGGGCTCTCTTGGCACTGGGGGTGGTGACCAATGTCACTTAGGGGATAAAAGGCTGTCATTGGCCCCACTTTACAAGTGACTTAAAATCCACTTGATATGGGAAGGAGCACAAGTGCCCGAGGCTTTAGTGCCTGACCCCTCATTTGCCCATTACTGTCCGTGCAAGGGAGTGACCCTCTGGGGGCTGCCCACAGGTCAGGAGGGGGCCTTTCTCCCTCAGCCCGTTGAGTGGGGGTCACGCAAACACATGGAGTCCTGGGTGGTCAGAAAACTTGGGAGACTCAGCCTGGGGGCACCTGCTTCTCTGCCCTCTCCGTGCTCCCTCTAGTGGACACTGTCGGAAGAGCACATGGCCGGAGCCTCCCCGTGATCCTTTTAGGTCCAATGAAGGCGGATGCTATTGCCCCAGCGTCCATTCAGCTCACAGTGTGCTGAACGCGTCCCAGGACCCTCTTTAAGCCTCCCGAGCTGGTCAGACCTTCCCTTACAGAGGAGGAGACTGAGAGTCAGAGTTTAGGTGACTTGCTAGAGCTGATGACACACCTCACACCCTTCTCTCCCTCCCCCCTCCCTTCCTGTCCTTCTTCCTCTCCCCTACCTCTCCTTCCCTCCTTCTCCCTCCCTCCCTCCCTGTCCTTCTCCCTCTCCCTCCCCCTTCTCTCCCTCTCCTTCCCTCCCCTTCCCTCCCTCTCCCTCCCTCTCTTTCCTCTTCCCTTCCTCTCCCTCCCTCCCCCCTCCTCTCCCTCTCTCCCCCTTCCCTCTCCATACCCCTCCCTCCCTCCCTCTCTTTCTCTGCCCCAGAGTGGGACCCTCGCCCTGCCCTGCACCTGCACCGTCAGGAGTAACTGGCCTCAGTGCAGAGGCGCTGTGCAGGGCCCTGGCCTCCACGGGAGCTGGGTCCAGCATGTAGGACAGAGGTGTTTTGCCCTCTGCCGTCTGCCCCCCGGCACTCCCCTACACCGGTGGACTGGGTGGGGACAGGGACAGGGCACCTCAGCTCCCTGGCGTCAGGCTCTACACCTGCAAGGCTGCAGATCTCCAGCTCCTTTTCTGTGGACAGCCAGGAGCCGGGCACAGGACTTGGAAACAGCCCTCGGCTGAATATTGGATAAGGGTGTCCCCTGTCAGTGAGTGGGCATATTTTCTGTGTCTTGGGGTAATTGCGAGGATCGAATGAGATAAAACCCGTACCCCACTCAGCACGCAGATTTGCCAACCACGTCCAGCAGCAGGAGTGACGATCACTCCTGGCCACAGGGCGAGTCCGGGTCCCAGAACAGCCGTCTCCTCTAGGGGACCTCCCTGCGGCCTCTGAGTGCCGAGTGCCGAGTGCCGAGTGCCGTTTGGCAGAACAGGTGGGCGCTGTCACCCCTTAGGGGAGGATCACCCTGAAGGGCTGGGGCAAGGGGGCTTCGCAGGTGAGGCGATGTGTGTGTGGGGAAGGGCGCCTGATGGTGGGGGCTGCCTTTCCCGGTTTCCTCTCTCGCTCCATCCCCTGCCGCCCCTGCGCCAGCCCCCTCTTCCCTGGCCTTCAGCGTCAGTCTCTCACATTCCTTGGAATGCCCCGCTGTCTCCACCTCTGTTATTCATCATAGCTGGCTGGCTGGCTGGCGCTAATCTCTAAGCACTCGTATCCCTCACCCGCTGGAAACACTGCTGGAACCTTCCATGCGGACGGAAAATGTGTCGGGCTCCTGGTTGTGTTTTGCTCTGAGTTTCTGGCAGTCACCTGCTGGAGTAACCCGACCTGAGCCGTCCCAGCCTCTGCATCATTACTTCTCCACGACTACCTTCCCGCTCACTTCCTTTCCTGCTCGCGAGGCGCTTCCTTGCCGTCTGCCCAGGGGTGTTCTGGGGTTATGGGCGTGTCTCCTTATTCCCAGTTCTTACTGCAAATGGGCTTGAGTTGGGCAGCTGCTTTTTAAATTTCCTTTGCTCCTGGCAGTCCCCAATTTCCAGTGGAGGTGAGCGAAGACAGAAGATGTAGAAATGGGGCCGGGGGAGAGGCTGGGAATCGGGCTGGGGTTGGGGGCATGGGGCCTGTGAAGTCGAGTAGGAGAGAGGCAGAGAGGAAACTGGGTTTTTGGGAGAATGACAAGTAAAGTAAAACCAGATTGGCCTGTGTGGACACGAGCCACAGGGGGAATTATCTAGTAATTTATATGGCCAGTGAGAGACACCCAGATAATTCTTTCAGTCTGTGGCCGGGCGGGGCGGGCGGGGGGTGGGTCCCTTTGAACCAGTTTGAGAAGGTGGTGGAGAAGCCAAAAAGTGGGGGTCAGGACCAGGTCAACACACAGGCCTGGCTGCATCAGGGTGCAGAAGTCTTGAACTCTGAAAGCCACCTGAGTCCGGGGTGGGCCGCAGTCAGCTGGGGGTCAACAGCAAGCACGTCAGGCCCAGGGGCGAGAGTGCGGAGTGTGCCTCCCAGCCCCGACCACCCTCAGGTCTGGGCACAGCACCTGGCTCCAGGGCCGGCTCGTCCTCACACACAGTGATGGGCTCCAGCAGCCACGCTGGGCTTTGAGGACCAGGTCCGGGGCCGAGCCGCGACAGTGGGGGCAGAGGCGCCGTCTCTTTGAGCTGCTCACTTGGAACGAGAACCGGAGCCACAGGCGCCATCTTTGCTCCCCTTGGGGATCCCCGGCCTGGGATGACTCCCCCAGGGGAAAGCAGAGCCCATGGGGAGGATTCAGATCCCTCCCAGCTCCCGTTTCGTTCCTTCCATTCCTCCAGGGGTCCTTCCGCCACCTGCCCCCGCCACAGCCTGGACGTCTCAGGATCGGAGCCAGTACGTTTCCCTCCTCTTCGCTTCAGCCAGCCTGAGTTGAGTTTCTGCCACATGCCAGCCAAGAAGAAGTCTTGCCCAGTACAGAGGACACCTCACTTGGGATCAGTGTCTGCCCTGGGAGCTTGAAGCCCGCTCGGTGGGAGTATTTACACCAGGGAAAGTAGCAAACGCTACAAATGGTTTCCTGTCGCTCCCCCAAGTCCTGGAAGGCCAGTCGCCAAACATTTACCAGCTTTCGTCGAGCCAGTCTCGGAAGGGCCAGGCCCACGTGGGAGGATGGACCTGGCGTCTTCAATCACCAAGCTGGGACTGCCTGCCTCTGTCCCTCCACCCTGGGCCTCGCAGACCGCTGCTGCATTGAATTTGGGCAGAAAGCACAAGGACGAGGCTGCCGATCGGCTACATGTGTATCCCTTCCATTTCTTCTCTCCCAACGCAGCCACGTTTTTTGGCCTTCTGGATTAGGGCTCTTGGAAACAGGGACAGAATCATTCCTCGAACTGAGAGATTTATTGGTCCAGAGGCTGGTTTGGCCTCAGGCACAGCTGCGTTTAGAAGCTCCAACGATGGCTTCAGGCCTCAGTTTTTCTCCACCTCTTGGCTCTGCTCTTCCCTGAAGACCAGGGGCCCCGCTTGCAGCTGAGCGAGGCACAACGCAGGCAGGAAGGGATTCTCTTCCGACATCTCCCAGGAGAATCCTGGCGCTCAGTGATCTGACGCGAGGCCCACCCCTGGACCGACCCCCGAAGCAGAGGGGGCTGCTTAGACTGGCCGTGCCCAGTTCTGTGAGTAATGCTCTGGCTGAGAATTCAAGAGGTTGACATTCTTAATCAAAAGGAGGCTTTGATTTGTGGTTCTAGGAATAATTATGATCTGTAATTGTCTCGTTTACCAGCCTCAAATCTGACCCCGATCTCCCATAGGACACAGGAACATCCGGAGTCCAAGACACACATGTAAGACGCCCTTATGACATCATAGCAACATCTTCACCCTCGAAGACCCACAGATGCGTCCCCGCTCCACCTGTCAGGACAGCCGGGCGTGGGCTTCTCGCTGCTGGCTGACGGATGGGTGTCCCAGGCTGACCCCACTGACCACTGGCCCTCCCACTGGGGTGCACTCACTGGACATGGGCTTGGCTAGGACCCTGAGCAGGCTGCTGGCCCTCTGGGGACCTGACCATAAGCCCAGAATGTTCTCCCCATGTGCTAACACTTTCCTCCCTTTACGCGGGGTCAGCGCCTAGGGCTTCACGCCTCATCTCTGCAGATGATGGGTGTAGATTTTTTCCACAGAGGTTCACGCCCCTAAAATTCCCCTCTTCGGAGGGCAGAGAATCCCGTCGTGAGGGCTCTGTGACCTCTGGCCGTGAATCTCTCTGAGCCTCATTTTTCTTGATCTGTGAAATGGGAGCTCACACCCGTCTCACACAGTTGCGGCAAGGAGCGCTCGAGTGTGTGCGACGAAGCATAGACAAGGAGAAGGGCCAGCGAAGGGCAGATGTGGCGACAGGACGTGGACTTTCCACTCGCAGGAACGAGGCTTGAACCTCGGGGTCATCATGGGTCCCCGGGGACCACCACTTCCCGGAGCGTTCTGGCGCCAATGCTCCTGGTCTTGGTCACGGTGAGGGTGTCGGTCAGCATGCCGGCGGCTCCCCTGACCGAGGGCGGGTGGCTGCCGCGCTTTCCCCGGGGAATGTGAATGATTCTGTCGAATGTCCCTTAACCATATACGTACGGAAGTCCGACGTAACCTTTGCAGCTTTTCCTATTTTATGACTTAAAGGAAAATAAATCTGTTCTATAGATGTCAGTAAGACCCATAGCTACATGTAACAATCGTGCAGGAAGAGCATGGACTCTTAGTAACTCATCCCCAACCACATCTGTTTTTCTCAAAATTATTCGTATATTCCCATAACTGTTCACCCAGCAATTAAAAGTTCAGGAGCTATTCTTCTTCTTCTTCTTCTTCTTCTTTTTTTTTTTTTTTTGAGAGAGTGTGGTGGGGGAGGGTCAGAGGGAGAGGGAGGATCCCCAGGAGACGAGCTGCTGAGCACGGAGCCGGGGAGTCCAGAGCAGGGGGCTCGATCCCACAACCCTGAGATCACGACCTGAGCTGCAATCGAGAGCTGGACGCTCCACCGACGGAGCCGCCCAGGCGCCCCAGGAGCTCTGGTTCTTTGTTGGAGCTTTGAAAGATGCTGCATAAAAATTAAAAAAATGATACAAAACGTAAAACCTGAAAATCCAATTTTAGTTTGCTCCTTGGGAACCTGAACTCGGAACAGCCCGACAGCGGCAGAAGGCAAGCTGGCACGCTGAGGAGATAGGTGCGTGCGTCCCTGCCCCGGGCCGGCTCCCGTGCGTTCCTGGATCTGGGCGAGCAGCTCGCCCTCCTCTCCGTCAGCCTGTCTCATCCTTCCAGGAAGTTCCTCTGTAAGATGTTGGCCAGAGTTGGCCTTGTGGTCCCTGGCGCTCAGTGAGCCCCGTGTGCGAAGCGTCGCTGAGGGTCACTGTGAGCAGCTCTGGGCACACACACAGCTGCCCAGGAAGGCGGGCTCCTCCCTACCCTCCTGTCCATCAGAGGGGGGCCCTGGCGGCTAGGCCTCTGCTCTCTATCCAGCCCCTCCCCCGGGAAGGCTGGCCCGTGGCCTGCACGTGGCTCAGGGTGCCCGGAGCGGGCGCTATACCGGCTCAGGTGTCTCCCAGGCTGGGCGACACAGAATCTCGAGGACACTTTGCTGGGAGTCCCAGCACAGGGCTCGTGGGGAAGCCAGGACGCAGGCCGGGGCGGACCCTCCCCTGATGGTGGACTCAGGTCAACCGCCTGGGGGCGTGTGTTCGGAGACTCCACGTCTGCCTCCGTGCGGGGCACGAGCACAGGCCTGAAGGCGAGTTCCCGCTCCACTGTGCCGTTGACCACGCAGGACGCAGCCAGAGCGGGTGACCGCAGCCCATCTTGGAGCTGGTCCGTGCGGCGCTGTGCAAGGCCGAGTGCTTCCCTGGGCTGCTCCCGCTTCCTCCCCCGACAGCCTTTGAGGTGGGCGCCCTGCTCTCCAGCCGTGACAGAGTCTGGTAACTGGGCTTGCCGAAGGGGACGGGACGGGGGTCCCCAGGTTCGAAGACTCCCTGGGAAGACTCCCAGGCCTCCACACACAGCCATACGCGCAGCTGAGATTATCACAGTGATGACAGAGCGAATCTGCAAAGGGAAAGGGCGCACACAGCGCCGTCCGGAGGATGCCAGGCGCCCGCCTGCAGAGCCCTCTCCATGCAGTCACACAGGACAGGCGGAGTCCCCCCCAGCAACGACCGTGACGACACGCGTGAGGTGATGTCCCCCGGGGACGCCCAGAAGACATTCGGTGCCTAAGGTTATCGTCGGGGGCTGGTCACGGAGACACCGTCTGCCGTTGTGGCTGGCGATCCGGCGATCCCCTCTCCCAGAAGGAAGACAGACACTCGGCACAAACAGGGCTCATGGGATACCGGCAGGTGCCGAAGGACGCCAGACAGGACCCAGCAGCAGCCAGGATGTAAAGGCCTTCCCAGACCCGACGGAGCCTCTGTCCCAAACCCAGCGAGCGTCCCGGTGAGCCTCTGAGGGCAGGGTGCTGAGCACTTGGCAGGGTGCTGAGACCCCCCGGGGACACCCTCACGGCTTCCCTGCCTGCCCGCCCCAGCCGTCCCCCACCATCAGGGCAGCCAGCCTCCTGCTCGGTCCCTGCTGCACCCTGTGCTCCTCCCGCCTTTCCCCTCCCAGCAGCTGGGCGTCCATGGCGTAAGGGCCAGCAAGGATACCAGGCTCTGGATGCCCTGCCCCGTCGTCGGCACAATTTCCTTCTTCCTCGGCCTTCAGGCCCCACGTCCACCTCCTCTCCCCCCACCGGCTCTGCTCTTCTCTGTGACGCGCCATACATGTACGTCTCTACGGGCCTCTTGTTTCTTGCTGACCAGACCCTGGAATGTCCAGTGAACCAGTGAAGTGTGAATATCAGTGGCGGGCATTACAGTCCTGCAGATGAGGACCACCTCCCGGCCCTGCAACACCAAGACACCTCTATTCCTTGCCCCCTAAACACCACGTGTTAGCAAAGCCCTGGGCCCCTGCCCTGCCCAGCGCAGCCCCGCTCTCGGGCTGTGACAGGGGAAGAGAAAGGTCCCTGCTCCCCACCACCCCGCCAGCCTGGGCTCACCTGACCCCTCAGCCGAGTCGTCGAATTCCACCTGGAAGAAGTAGCCGGTGTTCCAAACGTGCAGGCAGCTGGCCGCGGCGTAGGAGACCCTGAGAGGCTTCAGCTGCGGGTCGTAGACGCTGTCCCTCCAGCGGATGTTGATGGGGGACTGCCGGGTGCCCCCCGGCGCGGAGACGGGGCCCTTGCAGAGGGGGTGCACTGGGGCGGAGAGAAGGAAGAGGAGGCCGTCCCTGAGGCGTGCGAGTTACTAGGGCCTCCGGGAGGCAGCGACCCTCGCAGACGAGCCCCCAGAGGAGACCGCCCTCTGGAAACTGGCCGCACACGGACCCAGGGGGCACCAGGTTGCCCGGCAGGTCTGCCCATGCGGGCGGGGCCCTCGCTCCAGCCGCCAACACGGACTCTCCGGCGCTGCACTGATGTGGTTAGATCCGTGGTCATTGTCACGGTGTGGTCACAGGAAGTCCGTGGCCGGCCACCAGACAGAGACGCGGCCACCTGTCCTGCAGGCCACCCTCAGTGCCTGGAACGATGCCTCATGATGGTCTGCAGGCGCATCCCGTGCTCCCGCCGGCCTTCTCCTTCTCCCCGTGGACTAACGGACGACAGCACCTCGGGGCCAGCGTAATTGCCGCACTTTTGTCCCAGCTTCCTCCCGCTCTAATTCCGTGTTGTACCGCAGCCGGCGTCCTCCATGGTCGGTTCTCTCCCCGAAGCCCCCACGGGCAGGCGGGCGTGGCCCAGGGCTGCACGTGGAGCTCCCAGCGGCTGGATGTCGCAGAGGCGGCCCTCGTCTCGCGGAGACGGACAGAGGCACCCGGAGCCGAGGACGGCGTGCTTTTAGGTTCCGTGTGCGGAGCTGCGCGGAGGGGCCGCCTGCTGGAGCGCCGTCCCTGCCCCCAAGTAAAATGGCGTTGCTCACACTGCGAGCGCCGCGGCGGGGCTGCTGCACCCGAGGCGGCTCCGGCGCTTACGGGCGGCGCTGTGGCCTGCAGGCCACGCTGCCGAGCCGCAGAGTCGTCTAGCCCTGACCAACGCCGGCCCGATGGGACGTAACCAAAGTAGAGTATTACCCTCTTCTGACCCCCCGACCAGCATGTATGGCGCTCCTTCCGTGGGCTGAGCACCCGCCTGCAGGCAGGGAAGGACGCGGCCGCGGGGACAGATGGGGACGCGCTGCGCAGCCTCCTGGCGGACGCAGGACCCACAGGCCCTCACGTGTGGCATCAGTGGTCGCAGCCTAAAGCTCCCGTGGGGGCCAGGTGTCATGGCCGGCGTGGATGCCGCCAGTCAGGCTCAGGGAGGGGCACACGCCATCCGTAGCAGGGCTGGAGAGCGCCCCCCTAGAATGATTCCGGAACGTTCTGCAGCGCTGTGAGTTCTCTCGCTTTCAAGCCACCTGTGATTTTCAGCCATACAGAAGGCCCCCGCTTTCCCGCAGCGTCGCCGTCTGCAGTTTCGGTGACTCACCGGCGGTCCCCCACGTGGTCGGGTCGCTGTCGGCTCCCTGAGAGCCTAACGCCAGGCTCGGTACCTCTGTCATTCACCCCACTTCCTCTCGCCACGTGGGCGTTTTATCATCTCGCGCCCTCGCCAGAAGGTGGGTAAGGTATTTTGAGAGAGGCCGCGGTTCCCTAACGCGACTACAGTCCATGTTACGGTTGTTGTGTTTTGTTGTAAGTTGTGTTTTCAGCTTGTCCTGCGCCTCGCTTGTAAATTAAACTTGCTGTAGGTGTGCGTGCATAGGAGAGAATGGTCTGTATAAGTTCGACGCCCTGCGTGCTTTCCTGCACCTGCTGGGGGTCCCGGAGCGGATCCCCCGTGGGGAAAGGGGGGGCCACTATTTTAGGAACAAACTTTCTTTTTCCCCCAAGGGGAATGTGCTGCCAAAGACCAACGCTAGACTGGAGGCATAATGTCTCAGGCAGCTCCAGGCTCCCCGGTTTGCAGAATATATTCTGTGCACTGTGGAACTCTGAAGCAAGCACTGAGCCCTCGGTCCCCCTGAAAGTAGCCGGGAGACCAGGGCGTGCGTGGATTTTGGTGTTTGGCGAAAATATCACGCAGTCCTACACACGTGTATGAGGATGCGTGAGAATGTGGTTGGTAATAGTTAAAAACTGGGTACTATCTAACGTCCCCCAGCAGGGTAATGGTTAGACAAGGACAACCAAGGACATCCACATGACGGCCCAGGGTGACAACAGCATCAATTTGCATGTGGCGAGCGTCTGCAAGGTGCCAGACGCTGTTCTGAGCCTTTCCATTCCTGACCTGATTTCAAGAGAAGTACTGTGATTACCCACCTCTGACAGGCGATGTGACTGGGGCTCAGAGAGGTTGAGAGACTTGCCAGGGGACACACGGTCTGGATTCCAGTCTACGTGGTCTGTATAAAAGGGGGGATAGGTGCCGAGGGGCAATTGTGAAGATGTGTCCAGCAGAGATTAGAGAAAGCCAAGGTACAGACCAACATGTGCAGTGGGGTCACTTCTTATTTTTTTGAGAAGTCTTGTGAATGTGTAGACACCTTCTCCGAGCATGGAGGAACGTACCAGAAGGCTAAGCTCTCAACTAGACATGGCAGTGGCCTCTGGGAATCGGGGTTGGAGGCGGCACTTGAGGGATGGCCTTTCTGTAGGGTTTGAAATTGGCAGGTGGGTCTAGGGTGGGCACAAGATATTGCATTTTTAGCCAGCTCCCAGGGCCAATGCTGCTGCCAGTCCGGGACCCACTCTGAGTAAGAGTCCGTCATGTTCACTGAGAGCTTGGGGTGTGGCAGGCTTTCCACACCTGTCGTCTGTCTTTATGCAGCCCCGTGCAGCGTGTAGTCCTCCCCTTTTCCAGGTGTGGAGACTGGGGCTCCGTGACGCTGCCAGCCCTGCTCTCCCCTCTGACAAGAGTTACTTTTCCCAAGTGCCCACACTCAGGAGTCACTGGCTCTGAAGACCGGGCTCTTCCAACTGGCCAACCCTGCGGAGTGCAGGTATTTCAGAAATGAAAATCAGAAGTGACCTTCAGAAGTGACCTTACAGCCAGCCTTTTTGTTTTGTTTTGTTTTTCCTTTTTGGACAGAGGGAAAATCTGAGACCCAGAAAGAGAGAGGCAGGAGTCCAAGGTGACAGGGCATTAAGGACGGGTGATGCCAGGGTGCGGCGGACCGGGGGCAGTCTTTGGACAGAGCTGGTTGCGTGACCTAATGTTTATGGCAGGTTTGCCGAACACGTTCTTGGCCAGGGGGGTTGGAGCGGGGTTGGGTGTTCCTAACAACAGCTCCTCTTGGGGAGGACTTGCTACCTGTCTTCTCTGAGGATCTCACCCTCCTGATGGCCCCATGGAGCTGAGGTTGAGGGAATTGCCAAGGTCACCCGCAGGACAAGAAACAGGGTGGAAACCTGACACCAAGCAGTGTGGTCTCACTGCCTCCCATTTTGGAAGATGCTACAGAATTAGCCAAATGTCAGACCACATCTGGGGAAATTCGAGGATCTACTTACAAGCGTCGTTCCGATTTCTCTGTGCGCAGGGACCCTGCGAGCACCATCGCTCCAGCCTTTGTGGACGACTGCGGAGGGCCCCCCACATCTGCTTGACCAAGATGGAGAAACCAGAGGACCTCCGGAGGCTCCTGCCCAACACGGGGGGCCTTAGCATCCTGGGCCTGTTCCCCTTGGACTCCGGTAAGCAGAGGGTGATTTTCCTACTGTCTGCTCTCTCTTTGATCAGGATGAATATGGGATGGGGTTGGCCTACCTCTTTTTGTAGAAATTCACCCAACCCCCTGATCTGCTTGGTTAAATTTCAACCCACGCCTGCCCCAGCATCCTGGACGATGTTCGGTGTGGTTGAGGGGTGGGTGGTCCGGGACAAGTGGCCTTTGCCGTGGCCAGCGCCCGGGCTTGCTGAGCTTTGATCTGGTAAACAGCAGAGCATGCCAGGGGGTTAGGAGAACATCATGGAGAGCCCAGTGCCAGTACTGGGAAGAAGGTGAGAGGCAAATAGGAGAGAGCAAAGTGCCTGTTCGTGGGTGTTGACCCCTAGTTTGGAGCCCTGCGTCTCTCTGGCCTCAGGCCACCCAAGGCCCGGCACCAGGCCATGCCGTGTGTATGCATAGGGAACAAATGGCAGGTTCAAAAGTGCAGAGACGGGAATTAGCCAAAGCGCTGCTAGGACGGAGGGGCAGGCGAGCAGGTGACCCCTTTCTGCCCAGGGCTCCTGGAAAAGCAGCCGGGGCCCGCTTGCCACAAACAGACACGGTTTGGTGCAGATTTGTTCTGTCTGCAGTATGATGTCCTGGCTGGCGCTCTCGTCTCAGCGTAAGTATGAATGGTGCCGCTTTCACGCACCAAGTGTCCACACCGGCACAGAGAACGCGGTGGGCACCTTGACCATACAACTGGTAGTATTCTCAGACGCCAGATAACAAAAACACCCTACTTTGCACCAAACAGTAGTTTATTCCTCCGGACACTTTTGCTGTGAAATGCACACTTGAGGGTTTGTATGGGATGATTTTAACTTCTGTGTGTGGGGAGGTTTAACCTTACACACTTCAGAGGGTCAGAGATGTCATGACTTATCATAGAATCCTGGAATCTTAGATCTGGAAAGTCCCCCCCCCCCCCCCGTTGGACCCCGTGGGCCCCACGCTCAGATCACCCTGGAGCTGAAGCTGACTCTCTGATGGCCCGTGAGTTCAACTGCCTTGGTTGCAAGCATCAAAACCCAACTCTGGAGTATTTGTGCTTTTCTTCCACGGAGTGATGTTGGACAGGGGCCCACCCCGGGGCAGCTTCTTCCACTCATTCGTTCATTCATTCATTTATTCATTCACCTCTGCCTCAGTCTCCTCATCAGTAGGGTAGGGGGAGAGTAGCACTAACTCTGCCGTGAAGTCGTCAGGGTTCACAGTGCTCATGCCAACGAGGTACTTAGGATACAGCACTACAGTCACCATGCGCCGAACTCGGCGTTCCAAGCCCTGGCTGAGCCCTGGCCGAACCGGCTTCCCGACGTCGGTGAGCCCGACCGCCACACCCTGTGGGACCCCCGTGCTCTCAGCGGCGTGTCCTCGGCCGTCCTCTCTGCCTGCTGTAGGTAGACCGCCTCGCTGGCTGGCCGTGGTTCTGGGGTCTCCCTGCCCCCCTGCAGCCACACGGCAGGGCTCTGCTGTAGCTAGAGGTTGTTGCCGGCCCCGGCTGTCCTGCACGTCCCTCCCAGCTGACTCAAACATCATCTCCATTACTCTGTTACAGCACAGACTGGAATCTCTGCCATTGAGAGGCATATAAAAGCCATTTACGTGCATGTGATGGAAAATATCTGAAGCAGGTCCACGGTGAAAAGTGAGTCTCTGTCTGTCTCAGAGTGACCTCCTGATAGCAGTTTCTTGTGGCTCTTTCTGGAAATTTCCATGTCAAATAATCCTACGTGTATATCTCAGTATTTTTAATACAGGAGATAATCATATCCAATGTAGATATGTATATATATGTGTATATATATATATAGTCAATAATGATCATCAATGAATTCTTGCATCAGTGGTTTTTAAAAATGTATTTATTTATTTATTTATTTGACAGAGAAAGAGAGAGAGAGACAGAGAGAGCACGAGCAGGGAGCCCGCCGAGGGGGCTCGATCCCAGGATCCCAGGATCACGACCTGAGCCGGAGGCAGATGTTCTACCAACTGAGCCCCCCAGGTGCCTTTACGTCAGTGTTTTTTGCTCTTTTTTTGAACTATAGAATATTCCATTAGAAGATGTACCATAATTTACTAACTCACTCCCCTTACAGACAGCCTATGTTTTTTTGTCTTATAAATAACACTGCACTGAACATCTTCAAATGGAATTCTCAGGTCTGACATCTATGGGTCAATGGATAAATGTATTGGAATGGATGATACATGCGCCAACTTACTTTCTTGAGAGAGTGTACCGTGTTCTATTCTTGCCCGCTCTCCTTGTATTTTGAGCCAAAAAGCCTCATGTTTATCCAACCAGCGCCTTCTAATTCCTTAGCATCTCCTTTGCACGTGGAACACCAGTCAGTGGGCTCCATATGATCTGTAATTATCTGTCAGAACTGAAAAGTCCTCGCATGGAGTCATGTTGGTTAGTTGTGTGTCATTTTGGCTGAGCCACAGTGTCAAGGTGTTTGGTTGAACATTATTCCGGATGTTTCAGTGTAGGTGTTTTTTGGATGTAATTAACGCTTAAATCAGTGGACTGCGAGTAAAGCAGATTATCCTCCCTGTATGGGTGGGCCTCACCAAATCAGTCGAAGGCCAGAATAGAACAAAGACTGACTTCCCCTGAGCAAGAGGGAGGTCTGCCAGCACTCTGCCCTTGGGCTCTGCAGGTGTCCCCAAGTTTCCAGCCTGCTGACCACCCCCCTCCCACACCTTTCCCCATCAGATTTTGGAGTTGTTAAGCCTCCCAGCCCATGAGCCAATTCCAGACCATCCCTTAAGGTGGAGGAAGAAAAGACAGGGATTTCTCCCTTTACTTCGTCTCTCACTGGTTATAGTGTCTATTTCACATGCTTCATAGAGCACAGAGTGTCACACCTAATACACAGGTATGATTTATTCGTAAATACACTTGAGTTCAAGGGCGTGCCAAGAGCTGTTTACTGAACGGAGTTTGTGATCAACGTGCGGAGCTTGCTGTCCTCTGAGACCGCTTGGGTTTCTTGGCGTCACTCTCGCCAGATGGGGCTTTATTCTTACACGATAGAAATTCAAATCCTTTCCTAAATGCACCAGCATACTCTCCAAAGTACTTCAAGATCCCCAAATGATACAACGTCCATAAAGAAATTCTATTTCAGCTGAAAAGAAGAGGAAATAGGAGTCCTATTTGGACTATTTTGTCCTGATTGGACAAAAATCTTGAAAATATATGGAAGTGTCTACATGTATTTCTTTGGCAGCAATTTCCTTTGTTCTCCATGGATTTTTTATAGTGTAATTTTGGGCACACATTTTTATTGATTTTATGGATTTATAAACCTGTTTCCCTGATCCGACGAGCCCAAGGGGATGCTCTGTGGTGGAAACCTTGTTTTCATAAGGATGTTAAGACCCAGCAGTGCTTTTGTGATATTCATCACCTGCCCGGCGTGATTACACCATATCCCGAGTCAGATAAAAACCAACGCATCACGGCTGCCCGGGAGCCCAAGAGAAACATTTTCTCCGCCTTTGCTGAAACATACTCAGCCCCTCCTTCCAGAAAGCATGAATCAAGAGCTTCCAGGAGCAAAGCAGCACCGCTGGACCGACATCAATGTTGACGTCACTGCTCACACGTGTTTGGGTGTCTGTTTGGGTCTCACGAGAACCCTGGGACACACATGCTGGGGCAGGTGCTGTGTAGCCCCGTCTGACACCTGGCCTCTTTCTTCTGAGAACACCACCTGACAATCACCTGAGTTTTCCCGGGACACTAGCCCTCCCCCAGTGGCAGTCCGTGGTCATGCTGACGCCTGTCCCTGATGTATCTCAGGTTCGGCCAATCAGAGAGAAAGTAATTTACGGGTAAGCCGAGCTGACCCATGAGCGTTAGCCCTGGGAGTTTTGCTGCAATCATAGGGGAGGAGGCACTGTATCTCGGTGACGATCGTTAAACTGGTGAGATTGACACTGTGCACGGTTGCTGGGAACCCTTCTTCAGATCTTGCCCAAGAATGGAGAGGAAACTGAACCCAGGGATGGGGAGGCTGGAGAAGGAGGGAGAGAGAGAGTGTGTGTGTGTGAGAGAGAATATGACAGTGCTTCGGCCAAGCGGTTCCTAATCCTCTATCCTGAAGTCCTCTTCCAAACTTTTCAGTTACGTGAGTCAATGAGTTCCTTTTATTTTATTCAGCTAGTGCACACTTGCCCTGTATCCCAAAGGGCCCTAACTGAGTAGGCACTTTGGTCTCCATCCTGCAGATGAAGGAACCGAAACTCAGGGCAGTGAAGCATATTGTCTAAGTTCTCCCTGGCAGGGCTCATGTATGTGGCCGTGAGCTCATTATCTCATTGAGCCTTGGCTCAATTGTCTCCTGGCTCTTCTTTGCTTCCACAGGCCTACCCATAAGGTGCGTAATCAGCGCATGCTGCATTGCAGAGAAATGGCCAGTCACCTATTCCAAACGCTTACCTGGTGCGAGGAGATATTTGGTTTGGAATAAAAAGTGTTCACGGAAGCCTACACCCCAGTTATCTACTGCTGTCTGACAAATTGCTCCAAGGTGCAGTGGCTAAAGACAACATTTACTGGGCTTACACATCTGCAGTCTGGGCAGGGCTCAGTGGAAAGAGCTTGTCTCTGCCGCTGGAGGCATCCACTGAGACGGCCCAGCAGGGGATGGAGGACACACTTCCCAGGCGGTGCACCCACCAGGCTGGCGAGGTGGAGCTGGCTGTTGGCTCCTCTCTATGTGGGTCTGAGTCAGGAAGTCTGCATTTGCTCACCCAGAACGAGGAGGAGCGTCATTTAGGGTGTCAGACAGGTTCTTCAATAAAGTCAAATGTGGAGTTAATATGAGACCCAGCAGTTCTGTCCCTGGGTACACACCCACGAGAAATGAAAACATATGTGCACAAAGACACTTGTATGCAAATGTTCACAGCAGTGTTATTCACAATAACCAAAAAGTGGAAATTACCCAAATGTTCACCGACGGATGAGTGGATTAAAAAAAACAGTATCAGCAAATGCAATTATTCAGTCATAAAAAGGAACGTGGTGACAATGGTCGAGGCCTTGTGGGACTGGCCAAAGAATACCCAAATCCGTCCGTGGGACAGAACAGAGAGCCCAGAAACAGACCCGCATAAAAACAGTCAACTCGTCAATGACAGACGAGGAAAGGACTACGATGAGCAAAACCAGTCTTCTCAACAAGCGGCGCTGGAACGACTGGGCATCCCTGCGCCAAAAATCAATCTTGAGCAGACCTCACGCCCTTCATGAAAATGATCTCAAAATGGGTCACAGACCTACATGAAAATGCAAAACTAAAAACTCCTCCAAGATGACCCAGGAGAACATCTAGGCGACCTTGGGTGTGGTGACGACTTTTCAGACACGGCACCAAAGGCGCGGTCCAGGAAAGATCACGGATCAGCGGGACTTCACTGAAATGAGCAACGTCTGCTCTGTGGAAGACACTGTCAAGAGGATGAGAAGACAAGCCACGGACTAGGACAAAATATTTGCCAAAGGTACAAAGAAGGTATACACCACCAAGAATGAATTCTGGGTGAACTCTGGACTCCATGCAACCACAATGTGTCATGGTATGTTCACAAGCGGTCCCAAATATCCCACTCTGCTGGGGGATGCTGACCACGGGGGAGGCGTGTGTGTGGAGGGGCAGGGAGCGTATGCGATGTCTCTGTACTTTTCTCATCAACTTTGCTGTGAACTGAAAACTGCTCTAAAAACTTAAACTTATTAATTAAAATAAATAAATAAAAAGATGTATGGCGCTGACACGCGCTGCACCAGGGATGGAAGAGGCCTGACAGCATTACGCTGAAGGAAAGGGGCTGGGCTCAAAGGGCCACGTGCTGTATGACGCCATTTGTACGCAGTGTCCGGAACACGCAAATCCGTAGACACGGAAAGCAGACGAGGGTTGCCGGGGCTGGGCCTGGGGGAGTGATGGGTAATGGGGATGCACTGCTTTTGGGGAGGACGAGAAGGTTCTGGAATGAGTTAGTGGTGGTGGTTGCAGAACATTGGGAATGAACTTAATGCCACTGAATTGTACATTTAAATGGTTAGAATGGTAAAGTTTATGTGATGTGTATTTAACCAGTATAAAAAAAAAAAAGAGGGGGGAAGCAGTCAACAGGTTTGGCAAAGTGTAGACAGACCAGTGGGTTATTTCGTGACTTAGACAAAGGCACAGCGTCGGCACCTATGGAGCAGCCCACGGTGGCGGCTGTTAATGCTTTATCGGCAGTTGTAGTGGCGCCCGAGTCCTTGGCGTAGATGCACAGTTTTACAAAAAAAAAAACCTCGGGGTGAGCATCCTCTCTGTGCCAAATGCTGTGGTGAGCACTTTCCACGGTCAATTTCAAAATGTAGACACAATCTGCGAAGTAGATTCTATGGTCCCACTTTGCAGATGAGGACACTGAGGCCAGGAAGGTCATGTTACTGATCGGGCCACACGGAGGAATGTGAGCTGGGCGTGGAGTGCACGTCAGGCTGAGCTCAAAAGCACGTGATCTCACAGGTGACTTCCGTGAGATCTTACCGCCCCATTTTCTAGGGGCGGAAACCGAGGCACCAGACGTTTCAGCAGCTTTCCCAGATTCACAGGACATCACAGCCGTGCAGCAGCGACTGAGCAGAGCCCTTAGCTCTCAAAAAAATTAAAAAAAAATTCGTTTTCCAGCTTTATTGAGGTACAATCGACAAATACTGTGGCGATTTTATACACGTCTACATTGTGGAAGTGTTACCACAGTCAGGTACGTTCACAACTCCACCACCTGACACAGTTAGCATGCGGTGAGAGTACCTGAGCTCTTAGACACTTTCCAACACACAACGCGGCACCACCGGCTGCACGTTAGATCCCCAAATGCACTCAACTTAAAACTGGAAGTCTGTACGCTGTGAGCGAAAGATCCCAGGTCCCCCACCCGCCGGGCCCAGCTAACCACAGTTCTACTCTCTGCTTCTGTAAGTCTGACTTTTTTAGCTTCCAAATAGAAGTGAGAGCATGCAGGGTCTGTCTGTCTGTGTCTGCCTGGCTTACTTCACTCAGCATGACGCCCACTAGGTTCGTCCACATTGTCACAGATGGCGGGATGTCCTACTCTCTTGTGGCTGAATAATATTCCACTTCTTATCTATGCCACAACTTCTTTATCTGTTCATCCCTGGATGGACACTTAGCCCATGTCCTTGTCTTCCTCCTGGGAAGAATGCTTCAGCGTTATCTCTTGTTTTCATTTCCTTTGGATACTTACCCAGAAATGGCTGCTAGGTCAGATAGGTCTATCTTAACTTTTTGAGGACCCTCCATACTGTTTCCCACAGTGACTGCACCAGTTTGCAGTCCCACCAACAGTGCATAAGGCTTCCTTTTCCTCCCCCTCACTGACACTTGTTATCAATTGTGCTTTTAATAACAGCCATTTTCAGAGGCAGGACATGATACCTCATTGTGGGTTTAATCTGCGTCCTCCTGATGACCAGTGATGGTTCACGTACCTGTAGGTCTTCTTTGGAAAAACATCTACTCAGGTCCTCTGCCCATTTTAATACCCCCCCCTCTTTTTTGCTATTGAGTTGTATGAACTCCTTATATATTCTGAGTATTAACTGATTATCAG
Organism: Ursus maritimus; assembly: GCF_017311325.1. NCBI lineage: Eukaryota > Metazoa > Chordata > Mammalia > Carnivora > Ursidae > Ursus > Ursus maritimus. The sequence goes on along the minus strand of NW_024424341.1, from coordinate 1,743,407 downwards.
ATGTACAACTTGTAAATATTTTCTCCCGTTCTTTAGGATGCCTTTTCAGTGTGCCATACGAAACCTTTTCAGTTAGTTGTAGTCCCACATTTGTCTGTTTGTTTTGTCTTGCCTCTCTTGCCTGTAATTTTGGTGTCATAGCCAAAACATCACCACAAAGACCCATATCAAGGAGCTTTTTTCCAATGGTTTCTTCCAGGAGTTTTATGGTTTCAGGTCTTATCTTTAGGTTTTTAATCTATTTCGAGTTGATTTTACGTATGGTGTAAAATGGGTGTCAAATTTCATTTTTTTGCATGCGAATGTTCATTTTCCCCAACACCATTTACTGAAGAGACTGTTCTTTCTGCATTGTGTGTTCTTGATGTCCTTGCTCAAGATCAGTTGACCGAATGTGCGTGGGTTTATTTCTGGGCTCTCTTTTCTGTTCCATCGGTCTGTGTGTTGGTTTTTATGACAGCATCATACTGTTTTGATTTGGGTGACTTTGTGATAGACAGTAGTTTGAAATCTGAAAGTGTGATGCCTCCAGTTTTGTTCTTTTCTCTTAGGATTGCTCCATCTATTCGGGGTCTTTTGTGGTTCCATACAAATTTTAGGATTGTTTCTTCTATTTTTGTGGAAAATATTCTTGGAATTTTGTCAAGGATTGCATGGAATCTGTACATTGTTTTGGGCAGTATGGACATTTTAACAATATTAATTCTTCCGACCCATACGCATGGGATATCTTTCCATTTTTTGTGTGTCTTCTTCAATTTCTTTCATCAACGTCTTATAGTTTTCAGCGTACAGATCTTTCACCTCCTTGGTTAAACTTATTCTTAACTATTTTATTATTTTGATGCTATTGCAAATGGGATTGTTTTCTTCATTTCTTTTTCAGATTATTCTTTGTTAGTATATAGATTTTTGCATGTTGTTTATAAGTTCTGACAGTTTTTTTCTGGTGGAGTCTTCACGGTTTTCTGTTTCATGTTATTTGCAAACAGAGACAATTTAACTTCTTCCCTTCTGATTTGGAGGACTTTTACTTCTTTTTCTTGCCTAATTTCCCTGGCTAGGGCTTCCAGGACTCTGTGGAATGGGTACCCTTGTCTCATTTTTGGTCTCAGAGTTAAAGCTTTCAACCTCTCACCACGGCATGTGACGTCATCCATAAGCTTGTCACACATGGCCTTTATTATGTTGAGAGTTTTTATCACAAAGGATGTTGAATTTTTGTCAAATGATTTTTCTGCCTCTATTGAGATGATCATATGGTTTTCATTTAACATAGTGTGTCACATTATGGGTAGGTATGTTTCCCTCTGTGTTCCTGGGTGGGTGGGACTGTTTCTGTACCAGGTACAAGTGGCTAGAGCTGGGTCTCAGGGCTGCTTCAGGAAGGCTTCAGCCATGGATGGCTCTTAAATTATTGTTGCTGTGGGGGCATGTGACGGGGAAGCTCCTATTCCACCACATTACCGACGGACTTCCTGGTCCTTAAATCTTTTGGTGGACTAGAACATGTGGCTGTGGTGGAATCCATGCCAGTGGGGGATGAGCCTACAGTGGGAGCTGAGTGCTACTTCTTTCCATTTCCCCTGAATTATCCTATGGGCTCTATTTCCAGGACTCCACTTTAACCCCAAACCTGATCTCTTGCCAGCAGGTGCTTCTGTGTGAAGCAGAAAAAGGTGTCCTAGAGTAAGAGAGGAATTACAGAATGTAAAGAGACACTATTCAGGGTAGTCTCCACAACCATGGGTGGTGGCCAGTGGCTGGTAGTGCCCAGAGTTCCCCATCTCAGGGAACGGTACTTCCATCCACCTGGTTTTCCATAGTTACAGGCCCAGGTGGCATCCCAGATGCCCCTCTCCCTTAACCTGTGCCCCCAGTATCGGGTTTATGGTCAAGTCCTGTTGATTTCATCCCATGATATCTCTTAACACTGTCCACTTCTCTGCCTCTCAGTCTCCACTGTGACCACCCTAGTTCAGGCCTTCATCATCTCTTGCCAGGACCCCTGCCACAGCCTCCTCGAGTGGTCTCCCTAAATCCACTTAGGAATCTTTCTCCCCACCCCCAATTCATTTTTCAACATTCTAGCTGGAGTAACTTTTGAAAATGCAAATTTGATCATATCTACCCTTGTCCCAAACCTTATAAAGGCTTTCCATTATTTTCGGATCAAAACAAAACTCATCCCTTGGCCAACAAGGACCTGCATGGCCCATATCCTAACTACCTTTCCAGCCATTATCTCACAACATTTCTCTTCAAGGCTCTAGCACTGTTTTGGCTGTGTGACCTGGATGTATTGCTTAACCAAGAACAGGGACTATAATATGTGCCTAGCTCAAGGCATGGCAACTTAACACATGGTAATATGATCATTTCTTGAGTCAGACCTTCTGCTAAACCCTTTACAAAGTCTACTTCATTGAATCCTCCCAATATCCCCATGAGCTGTGAGTCTGAAATGCCAGTTTCCGGAGGAGGTGGTGGAGGCTCAGAAGGCCTCAGCAGTGTAGGCTGCCACAGGAGAGCTTAAATTCCAAGCCCAGGTCAGGTCAATTCAATGTCCCTGCTCTTGTAGACAATAGTACTGTTTTCTAGGCTTTTCTTGGGCAACTGGGAGTTTCATGAATAATTGACTTCTCTCCAACCTAGCAACATCTTCAGGAACAGGCCCCTTCTACAGAATTCCAGGATTTGCTTGAAGTGGGCAAAACACAATTTTGAAGAAGGGGCCTTTGAGATATTTGCAAATGCCCAGTGCACACACATGGAAGGGGTCCCCCATTTCCGGTGCCATTCAGGCCAGAGTGCACCTCCCTCTCTTTTCATAAAGCCCCCACTAACATGGCACTAGCCTCATTAACTCCAGAACCTGAACTGGATGATGATGATGATGATGATGATGATGATGATGATTTTTGAGAGAGAGAGAAAGAGAGGCAGAGAGAGAGAGAGAGAGAGGGAGACAGAGAAGGGGCAGAGGGAATGGGAGAGAGAGAAATTTAAGCAGGCTCCACGCCCCACATGGAACCCAAGACTCAATCTCACCACCCTGAGATCATGATCTGAGCTGAAATCAAGAGTCAGATGCTTAACGGACTGAGCCCCCCAGAGTTCCCTGGACTGGATTCTTGCATGAATTGACTGGCAAGGAGGAGGGCCCTCTGCAATAAGGACACAACCCTTCATTGGTAAACAGCTGTCTTTGTCAATTTCCAGCTATTTAATTATTTTTAAAACCATGGTTAATCAGCTAGATGTCAATACTGAGTAACAGCTTCCTCTATTTGAACTTCCTGGGCAGCAAAATGAAAAATAAATAAATCTGAATCATCAAAAACAAAAAAGAGAAATCCATGACTCTGGCATAAGTACAATTACAATTTTGACTGGCTTAATTTCTGATGATGACTTAGCAGTGGCTTGGAGCCCGGCAGTGTGCAAGGCCTGGCCAGGAAGAAGCCAGCAACCCACACCTGCAACAGGGCTACAGACAAGGACTTTCTGATATTTTGAAATAATATGAAAAATATCAGTCTACATTTAACTGCTTTGTACTCAGGTATTCACGTGTCCATGTTAAGAATTCTTAGTTTAGTGTTTAGATTGGCTATGGTTGAGGCAGAGGTGGGGATAGAAGGCATGGCTCTATTTTGCCCCTACTCATCCCTCAGGATTTGTGTGGTTAGCTTCTGCCACCCTTTTCTCCACCAGAGGCAGATTCTAGACCAGAGCGTTTTGGATTCCAAACTCTGCTTTTGTCTTTTTCTAGCAGTGTGAACTTGCTGAGCAATTTTCCCTCATCTCTACACAGGACAATTCTCATTTCAATGCGAATTATCTTTTCTTTAATGCACCTTTCCTGCACAGCCAACCCAATGAACAACCTGCCTCGGTGGATCCCCAAGTGTTAATTCTGAAAGAAACTCGAACTAGCAAGGTTACCCAAGGTCACACAACTCCTTACCGCCCTGAATCAAGTTTTTATCATTGGCAAAAAGGGAAGTGGGCAAGAAACTTAGAGAAACAGTAAAGCATTTTCTTTTCCAAATGAAAGTAGCTCCATAGTCTCGTTTTTGGATGATTGAAGGAGTTCTTGCTCGTTGTAAACAATTCAGAAAACCAGAGGCTAGTATAAAGAAGAAAACTAAAAAGCAGGGGAATGCCAGCATGGGTGAAGAACAGCAGTGGTACCAGTAAGCAGGTGTAACGTTTCCGGGAATTGTCTACAGCCAGGAATCCTTCCCTACGAGTATCAACAAACGCGCACTTACGCTGTATGCGTGTAACACAGCCACATCCATACTGTATATCGCTGTATGACACAGCCTACACATTACATACGCCCGGAACATATGACGTGTAACATGTTAGTTACACATGGAACAGGTCACATCACTAACGCACATTTTTTCCCCACGCGTGAACGCTGGGAAGTGGGAACCCGAGCATCAGGTATTACTTGGGGGCACCCCTCTGGACCCGCAGCGGCCGCGGCCCCTGCCTCCCAACTACAAGTCCCAGCAGCTGCGGTCGCGGAGGCCGACTGGAGACCGGAGTACGGTGAGACTACAAGTACCGGCAGGCTTGGAGCACACGTAGGGACTACGATTCCCAGAAAGCACCGCTAGCAGCTCGCGCAGCGCCCTCCGGGATATGTAGTTGTCGCGAGGAGCTAATTCCTATTCATTCAGCCTCAGAAGAAACGTACATTCCTCTCACGGTCCACCGACGCGACTTCTCACTGGGCTAACGAGGAGACGGAGCTCACGCCGGGGAAATAGGGATCTTGAGAGGCCCCAACCGTGGCGCGGCAGGAGGACGCGTGCGCATGCTCAGCGCTTGCCGGCGCGGGCGAAAGCGCGCGGGAGGCCTGGAGCGGCAGGCCCCGCCCCCTCGTCCCGTTCCCTCGTCTGGCGCGTCCCACTTGGAGAGCCTGCGCAGAAGATGCAGGGCGGTGGGCCGCGGGGAGGGACTCGCGGCGCCTGCGCAGAGTGGCGGCTTCTCTCGCGAGGACGGACGCCATTATCGCATCTCCCCGACAAACACCACGAGAATTCCGCAGCCCACACGGTAATTGCAGCTCCCGCAGCCGGTCGCGTCTCCACCTCCCCCTTCCCGCGGGGCGAGAGCGAGAGCGAGAGCGAGATCTCCCCTCCTCCCTCCTCCCTGCGCCCTCCTCCGGCCGCCGCGCCCGCGCCCGCCGCCCCCGCCCGGGACACCCTGCGCGGCCGGCTAACGGCCCGCCGCCCTCGGCCCGGACGCCCCTCGGCGCCCTGCGCGCCGCCCTCGGCCCCGTCGGTGCGCTCAGTTCCCCGGGCCCCCCTTCCCGGTTCCTGCGGCTCCCCCGCCCCGGGCCCGTCGCTCCCGTCAGCCTCCCCCGGCAGCCCCCCGGCCCTGGCGGCGCTCCGGGTGGCGGGCCGCGCGGCAGCGTCGCTCCCCCCGGGGGGCCGCGCGCCTCGCCTGTGGGACGGGCGGGGGGGACGGGCCGGGCGGCTGCGCGCGGTGGCGGGTCGCCCCTGTCACTTGTCGGGGACACGGGGAGACGACACTGCGAACAAGGCCCGCGCCGGGGGTTGCTGTCAGGCCGACCTCCGCTCCGGCGTGTGCCCTAGGGCACCGGCAGGCAAGAGCGCACACCCCCACTTGGCCGAGGGCTCACGGAGGAAAGGAGGGGGTCGGTGCCGTCTGAGGGAGAGCCACGGGCCGCGAGGGAGGAGTTCGCGGTTTTGTCCCCCCATCTCTTCGGTATAGGCCTTCTGAAGTGTGGCCTTAGGCTTTTGCTTCGAGCACCCCCCGCCAAGTGGATGCCCATTTCACCTCCACCGTGTGAGCACGTTGGAGACTCTGCCATAATGGAGGCGGAGTGTTTCTGAAGACCTGAACGCTCCGTGAAGAGCTAGCTGCTCCCACGTGTGGGCTTCCAAGGATCGAGACTGTGCCTGGCCTGTCCAGGCACGGCCCAGCTTCGGGTCTGTTCGAGTGGAACAGCTAATTGCTCGCTATTCGAACTTACCCCAAGGCCTGATGGTGTTGGTGAAACTAGCACTAAGGGAAGGTAGTCGATGGGAGGAGCCTGTCCTTTCCAAGGGGACACTTGGAACTGACGTTTGGGAGACAGGAAAATAACTTGGGATAGTTGAGTGGTCCTCCGTAAGTGAGGGAAACAGGCAGTCAGAAAGGAGGTGGTCCGACCATTCAATAGTCAGCTTTTAGGGCCACCCTGGGTACAAATATCTAGTGGTAGGAAAACACGGAAACATCCCACAAGATTAGTTTTCTGTGTTCGGTTTCATTTTCCCTGTGTCTTGCAGTTAAAGTAAGAATATGTGCTTATGAGGTTGGATTCTGTCAACATCAGTTGGCTTTAAGTTTTTAAAAATGGCTGCCATGTATGGGTTCTGTGCTGTGGCTGGGACTGCTAACCATTTCCAGTGTTTCTCATCACGGATCCAGTGAGGTCACATTTTATAGATGTGTCACATTTTATAGAGACTGTCACATTTTATAGATGAGGTGACTGAGACCCACAGAGGTTGAGAGACTTGTCCAAGACACACTGAGCCAAGGGTTTGAACTCAATCTGCCTGAGGTCCATGTTCTTAAAAAATAACACAGATAGCTAATATTTTAATCAAAGTAATCTGCACAGTAAAGCATTAGTGAACAACTTAGGTCGAGGAGCAGCACTCCCCTGTTTTACTCCTCAAAGACTTACATTTTTCTGTTGTTTGCTCAGGAAGGTCTCCGTAGCCCTGAAGAGTAAGGTGGTTTTACATTGTTGACTTTGTTATTATAGGGTGATTTAGCTCTTCTATCATATCCCACCTTTTCTATCTCCTTAATTCGCTATGTTCAGTTAACTCAAATTGTTGAAGACTGAGCAAGTAAGTATTGTTTGCTTCGTGGCTGAGTAATAACATTTTTTCTCTTCTACAGCTTTTTGTTTTTTTCTGTTGTTTGTAACCGCCTTTCTCTTTGCATTTTCTGTTGCTGTTGACTCTTTACATTGTTTTAAATTCTCAAGGATAATGTCAGATCTCTCCAACTTCCCCTCTTCTCCCCAGCCCTCTTATTGATTACTCCTTAGGCCAGTACAAGTATTCTGGTATTTTCCTTTATTATGTATCCAGGTTTGTTCAGGATTCCACGTTTTAATCTTGGCTTTCTTCATCATTTCAATTTCATTTCTGCCAAGTAGGCTTACTCCTTACCCTTTAGGATCCTCTTTGGTGTTAAGACATTTTCAAAGTGCCCTAGATGTGGAGTCCCACTGCAGATGCTCTGTGCTTCTGGGGGCCTGCCCTGAAGCTCTGGGAAATTCTCTTGTAAGTTGAGAATTTCTTCTGCATTTACTCTTTCTGTATTTTGATGATGGACATCTTGGATTGACCCACTGAATCTTCTGTGTTTATCCTCTTCCTCTGTCACTTTATTCTCATTTTTGGGAGAGGGCTTCAGTTTATCTCCCAGTCCAGTTTTAAATTTTTTATTTCCACAATTGAAAATTATCAAGAGCTTATTCTGTTTTTGTTTTCCATGGTAGCTACTTGTATTTTGAATGTATTATCTTGACTTTGAGGATACCAATAAGGATTTTTTTCAATTCTTTTGTTCCTTTAATGTCACTGTCGCCGTCATCGTTTTAAAAATATTGTCTTCGTACTTAATATGGCAAATATTCCTTAACTATTGGTGACTATTGTTGTTTAAGGCAAGAGGAAATGCGCAGAGAGCTCTGACTCTGTGTGGCTCATTTTGAAAATATGTGGATCTCTCCTCAAGTGGTGGGGAACTCGTTACTGTGTGGGACTTCAAGTGCCAGATTGCAGAGACTTTTCCTCTGGGTCTTAAAACTTAAAGACCCCTTTGATGTGGGGCTGGTCTACCTGGTCTAGGGAGGGTTCTTGTATAGCTTTTCTGTGCAGGGATCCAGTGTCTGTGAGCCGACATAGCCCATGCTCTGCTGAGTGCCCTGGCCTGCCACTGGCTTAGAGCCCTTCTTTGGCTGTACCCACTCCTGTGTGCTCCACATTGTGGTTTCCTTTGCCCTCATTAGATCCTTTGAGTCTCCCAGAAACTTGCAAAGTATCTTGCTTATGTCTCATTTTCTTTCTTGTGGGTTTATTATATGCAGTTATCTTAATGGGGTGAACAGATCACCTTTGTGGCCAGTTGCTCACTGTGAGCAGGAATTCCAGAGCCCGTTCTTGTCATTCTGGTTCTGCTCTCCTGCCTCCCCGTGGCCTTGGTAATGGATGCCTCCTGTCGGTGGAATGGGTGGCCTGATCATTGTCCCCTTGGCCCATCTCTATGTTGCGGTGTGGGCGGATGTTATGTGTTCCTGCTGGAGGTTCTGGCTCTGCAGTCTTGGAGGCGTGCCAAGCTCAGCTGGGGAAGGCCAACCGTAGACAAATGTAGCAGAGGTTGTGCTTTCAGACTCTAAGGTCGCCTTGTCACACTAACTTCTCACACCATGTCATTATACTAAGATAGCGCTTCAGTGTGCCAGAGGTAAGGATTGCCTCTAGTTAAGCAGTGATGACTGTACTTGAAGTGTAATCTTGATGCATTTTAGTCAATCGTCCTTTGAAAGTTGTGCACAGTGAAATAAATATGTCAGCTGCATGTGTCAGGGCCTAGCAAGGCCCACGTGAAGTGGTTCACGTGCCAGTGACCTCGCCGTCACTGGGTGCTTGAGAGAAAGGCAGACTCTCAGGCCCCCACCAGACATACGGAATTACAATCTGCAGCTTTGTAAAGTTTTCATTTTGAAGTAATTTTAGATTTACAGAAAAGTTGCAGAAACAGTACAGACAACTTCCCTGTTCCTGTCACCCAGTTCCGGTAATGCTGACTTCTTACATAACCAGATAGCCTTATAAAAATTAGAAAGTTGGCATCGGCACACTACTATTAACTAAACTACAGACCTAACTGAATTTCATAAGTTTTCCATTAATACCCTTTTTCTGTTTCAGGATTTAATCCAGGATCCCACTCTGCATTTAGTTGTCATGTCTCCTGAAGTCTCCTCCAATCTGTGCTATTTACTTAGCCCCAAAGTATCTCTTCCAAGATATTTATAAATGACAAAGGGAAAAATGGTAACTTCACAGTGGAAAAACCTGACAGATACCACCGTAACATCACCAGTAAGGACACATGCTATCACATACCCCGGTGTGATACCCTGAGACAGAAATCCATACCCATAGTCCAGTCATGAGAAAACCCAAAGTGAGGGTCGTTCACCAAAATCTGAACTCGGGCTCCTCAGAAGTATCCAGGTCTTGAAAGACAGAGAAAGACTCAGAATTTGCATTTAAAAAGATGGCCGGGTGTGGTGTGCGCCCTTGGATGCTGAAGAAATACTTCCTGTGCTAGATAGTCGCCCAGGCAATACGATAAAGAACCACAGTCTTGTTTCGGGGGTTGGCAAATGGGTGCTTCAGGCACAGGTTCTGGGTGAGCTTGTGGTAATGGTCTAGCTTAATAGCTGTCATCTCTCCTTAATGATCTTCGTCTACCCTGTGTAAGTCCTGACGGGCTGGACACGTTAACTGCATTACATGACCTCCAAGACTGACTTTAAAACGTGCATGTAACTTGACCAGTTCAGCTCTTTTAATCTGGGAAAAATAAACATTTTTCTCATTTTGAAGAAGCTTCTGGTGGAAAATAACAGCATTAAGGTTTTCAGTAAGAATGTCTCAGATAAAAGCTTTAAAAAGTCCTCCGTATAACAGGTAAATAAACACCCCTGTTGTGTTCTCTGACTTCATATGTATGGTGGTCATAAAAACAAGACTACGTGATGCATTTTTCATTGGAAGTACTCTGAACCATTCCAAAATGTTCATTTTTCTGGGGGTGTGAGGAGGAGTTTTAGGGAATTTGAGAGCAAGTATTGAGTGGGATCATATGACTGCAATTTGCTTTTAGAAAGCTACCCTTGTTTTCTTGTTGGGGGCCAGTACCTGGAGCTCATTTTTGCTCATCACCGAGAATTAGAATCAGTAGTGACCCCTGCTTTTCAGGGTAGTGATAAAATATTTAACCCTTAGATTTCCCACTTTGGTCTTGTGCAGGCTGTGAAACCAGTTAAAAATTAGAGCTTTAGCTAATATCTCCTGCGATCTTTGCCTTGCCTTTTGGCTCTGTTTGTTCACTGTGCAGGACTGTGCCTGGACTGCCCCTCTTGGAGGAAGTTCTTGAGCCCTCACCCCCCAGTGCAGCGGTGAGGTGTGGTGTCCTAGTGCACCAAAGTACGTCTCTTTAAGAGGAAGTGGAGCTTGGGATCAGCACCTGGAGCCTCCCGTGGCTTGAAACATGGGGGTGTTCTTGATTTAAAAATGTGATGGGAACGTTAACTTCTCAGTGTGTCCAAAATACTGTGACATCACATGAAATTGATTCTTATTTTGAATTAATTTTTCTGCACCTTTCACTTCTACCTATGGTCAGGAACTGTCTGATTTGATGAAGTGTTTTGAACCATCTACCTCCACGGTTGCATGGACAGTGAGATTCACTTTATGACTGTAAGGAGCGTCACGTTGGAGGGGAGAGGTGGTGGTGGTGAACAGTGAATAACCGTGAGGTCAGATTGCTTACGGTGTAGAAGTGATGAAAGAATAATACCCAACAGAAAGGGCCAGAGGAGGCAGAGATGAGAACATGTTTTAATTAAGTCGCTGACAAAGTAGATAGGTGGAACGGATGTCCTTGTGGAAATTGACCACTGTTTCCTTGCCCTAGATTATTTTGTATTACCACTTAAAAGAGCTGTGCACACGCAGAGTACTGAAAGCAAAAGTGGGTTGGACAGAAGGGCCCCAGTAGGGATGGAGGCCTGGCCATGCGGGTGGGAGTGCCGTCAGGAAACCGGGACTGCATTGAGCCAATCAGGCTGGGGCCTCAGCAACTGTGGGCAGAATCCTGTACTGACAAGCTGTTTAGTAATAAAGATTTATATTCTGTGCTTCAAAAAATGCTGCTTGTGGTCTGTAGTGATTTTTCCTTTTTTCACAAGGTAGGAAATCATGAAATAACTTGAAGGAAAGTTGAAACATTCTGAACTGGAAGGGGGTTTGAATGAAACGAGCAGTGAAAACTTGGTATGTCTGCTGCTGGCGCTCCCTTGCTGCTGTCGGCTGTGTGTCCCTGGGTGTGGCCAGAGCCCCAGGCATCTTAGTCTCACAGAGCAGGAACAGACAATGAGCCTGCTGTCACTGTGGTGCAGCCCCGTGATCCCGTCGGCAGGCACATGGCCAGGATGCAGCTGTCTGCCGCCTCACCATCCTCACGTGAACTCTCGTCGGCAGTAGCCGGGATGGGCCTCAGGAGCAAAGTGCTGCTTTAGGCTGCCTTGTATGCCAGAATGCTTTCTCGAAGATGCGGTGTGATTTCCTCCCATGTGTTTTTAGACCGAATTGGTCAAAGAAGTCTGAGTGTCCTGTTTACCAGCTAAAAGTTGTTGCAGCTGTTTGCAGTGAATTGGCTTTCTCGTTTTGTAATAAACATTTTATGGATTTTTAAGATTTGTGACATTCAACCAATTTTCACATTTTTTGCAAAGTGAGGGTTTAATAGTTTAGATTCGTGTAATTCAAATTGTAAAATGCAATCATGCTACGTTAGGGAGGAGGAGAAAGGAAACAAGGGGCGACTGGCATAAGATAATAGCAAGTACATACTGCTTGGGGTTCCCTTCAAACACGGCTGCCGATGAAAAGTGCCGTTAGACTTGCTTCTTGAGTTCCCCTGGGGATGGTTCAAGAACTCAGTAATCGTGCTTTACCTCATTGGGATTTCTGTGGATCCGCTCTAATATGAATCAGGCGTCACTCCGTCCAGTGAAAGGTGGAGCAGGAAGAGCCAGCGGACACCTGGAGGCCGTTGAACCATCCTGTCACGGTGCAGGAACGTCTTTCAGGAGCTCCAGATGACTCTTCTACAGTAATGGGCCCAGTTTCTTTATCCCTCAGCCTCGAGGCAGTTTCAAGATGTAAAGATGCCGCAAATGTCACTAAACACTTGGGAGCTCTAGGGCAGAAGTCAATAAACCTTTTCTGTAAAGGGCCAGATAAGGGAATATTTTTGGCTTTGGGGTCTCTGTCACAACTGCCCAACTCTGCCCTTGGAGGGTGGAAGCCAGGATGGGTGTCGCTCTTTTCCAGTAAACTTTATCTACAAAAGTCAGCAAGATTTGGCCCCTGGGCTATCGCTTGTGAATCCGTGCGCTTTAGACTATGAATACTAATGCAACTTGGAGAAATAAATCAAGAGTTGGGGGTTCAGTAACAGAGGCATGGTAGGAGTGCTTGAACTGGTGCCAAGGGCTGCTTCACGTGCTGTCCTCACTTTATGGATGGTGCTGCGGTTTCCCAGCACCGTCACGCTCTTATCCACACACTTCCAAGACAGGGGCGATCTGGAAGAAGTCCACTGAGCCACCCCTTTCATCTGCTGAAGGCACTGAGAGTGTGGGTCAGAAACTTTGAGTCCATTTTAGGGAAATCTACTTGGAAAGGAAGGTCAGTGGCAGCCTTTCAGAAATAGAACTAGTGATGACAAAATCACCTTCGGATGAGAATGCTTCCACCCATCCTCGCCGCCTTTCCATGGAGAAAAAGCCTCAACAGCTCTTCATAGGAATTGGGTGGTTTCAGGCTCCGAAGTTGCAGGAATGGTACAAAGAACTGTGACCGTCTTCTAGATTCTCACGTGTTCCTGTTTTTTACTTGATTTATTTTCTCTCTTCTCTACAACTCTGTGTTTATGTGTGTTTTTTTTCCTGAGCAGTGTAAGATGTGATGCCCCTTTACTCTTATACCCTTAAATGGCTGTTTCCTATAAGCAGTGGCATTCTTTTATGTAACCACAACATAATTACTGAAATTGGAAATTTATCATTGGTAAGGCTCTGTTATCTGAGCAACAGATCTGACTCGGATTTTACTAGTTACCCCAGTAATGTCCTTTATAGTAAAAGAAAAAGGGTCTCTTACACACTTTGATGAATTTGTTTTTCCCCAAGAATATTTGCCCTGGCCCGTATAATCAGAAGTTAGACCCACACTCCTTACAGATTACACGTTTAGTAAAATCAGATGTGCGAATTTATTGTTGACAAATCATTTTGAACCTTTTCTTTCTGCCCTTCTGATTAGAGAGAAGTGGAAAGACTGTCAGTAAAGAGGCAGAATGCTAGCTCCTTTTAAAGTCTGCTCAGATCATTAGTTGCAAGTGTGAACGCAGTGATTAGAATGTGCTAAAATTGTGGGTCAGAAATGAATATGACCTTACACAGTGTCATTTGCTAGATTTATTTTTAAAAAGGTTAAATTTACTAAGGTTGTCCTCAAGTATATATAATCCTATTGGGCTAGGTAAGAGTTGTTTTCCAAGGGTGCCTATTCAGTGGTGGACCTGTTTTTTGTTTTGTTCGTCTGTTTGTTTGTTTTAAAAGATTTTACTTATTTATTTGACGGAGAGAGACAGCCAGCGAGAGAGGGAACACAAGCAGGGGGAGTGGGAGAGGAAGAAGCAGGCTCCCAGCGGAGGAGCCTGATGTGGGACTCGATCCTAGAACGCCTGGATCATGCCCTGAGCTGAAGGCAGACACTTAAGGACTGCGCCGCCCAGGCACCCCTGTTCGGTTGTTTCTAATCAGTCTAAATATTTTGGGTTTCCGAATTGAAAATCGTCCCCACTTGAAAGTCAGGTTGTTATTGGGCTAAGGTAAAAACATCTCTGAGAGGCAGATAAATTATGTGGTGTTTTGTTGGTTTTTTTTTTTAGATTTTATTTATTTGAGAGGGAGCTTGAGAGAGTGAGAGCGAGCACGAGCAGGGGGAGGGGCAGAGGGAGAGGGAGGAGCAGACTTCCTGCTGAGCAGGGATCCTGATGGAGGGCTTCATCCCAAGACACCGGGATCATGACCTGAGCAGAAGGCAGACGCCTCACTGAGCCACCCAGGTGCCCTTATGTCATGTGTCTTTAATCATAGTAAATCTTTTTAGCACAGCGAATAGATTTTCTTAAAATTTAAAAGTAAGTTTCATTTGGAAATTATCTTAGCTCGTAGCAAGCCGTCCCTGTCCGAATTCGTGCCTGGAGTTCCAGTTTACTCGGCCCACTTTTTTGGTTCCCCCACTTCAGTGTGGATTAGAGTTCTGTGCTCCAGGTAGCAGATCTTGAGACGTTTCTGTGTTCAAGTGGAGTCGTCCTCACCAAAGGCATTTCAGCCCTGTCGCTAATAGGATTGTCTTAAGTGGGCTGGTTTCAAGGAGGGGGAGTGTTGGGATCCAAGGCCCAGAGCACCTTGTTCTGGCTGTTTGGCTCAGGGCACACTCTTCAATGTCTCCTCCAGGGGAAGGGCAGCCCCAGCCCCACGTGCCAGGGCCGTGTGGGGGCAGATGGGAGCATTCGGGCAGCCCTAGCTTAGCATTCACCAGGCTTCCCTCCTGCGTGCCCTTTGTAGCCTGGACTCCCGAGTCCCCATCACATTTCACACAGTGTTCCTGGTGTTCTTGAGCGTAAGAGGAAGGCATACTAGTTTAAGACATTTGACTCCTAATGAGGCTTTAAAAAATTAAAATGTATATACATGCTTTACATGGACATTTGCATGGACTTTTTTTGGTCTTAGACCTGATCCAGTTCGTTTAAGGGTTCCACATGCAGTTTTTTACTTCTTTGTATTGTTCTCCATGACTGAGTTTTGACTATACATCGAGAACTAGGACTTGAGTAAAGCAGTGCCAAGATGCTGTATCTAGTACCAAGACCATAAACTTAGACCCCTGGCCCCCACAATGTTATTGGCATGGGGTGTGTCTGGCACCACCGAGCCCAGCCCCTGTGAGGGCTGTGCATGGGTCAGCCAGTGTCCCTGACATGACCTTCGCAAGCCTTCTTAGGCTTTATTTTCTGTCCTAGATCATATTAATTAGTTCTGTCTGGTTATCAGCCCTGCCTCTGAGGGGTTGCACTTGCTTGACACGTGTGGGTCAGAAACCTCTAGAATTGTCCCTGCATCTGCCACCTGTCATGGTTACTTATTTTAATGACTGCTCAAGCTGGGAGTTAATCTTTTGTTTTTATGTTCCCTGGTTAGGATCACAAATTCCCTTAACATTGTGGCACATGCTAGTTGTTTTGTTCGGTTTCTGTGAGATTGCGAGGTGGAAGAAGGAGATTAGGACATTGTAGTATCCGAATCCTTGGACTGATGACCACCCTCTTCCCCAGGCTTTGCAGTATGCGGCATTAAGCAGGAGAACCAGATGGGTGATGAGGATTTCAGTTTCTGGGGGGAGCTAGGAAAGATGGACGGATGCGCAGGCGCAGCCACCAGGGAGGAAGAGCAGGCGTGGGTGATGGATCACGTGTAGGCCCCGTTAGCAGGACACCGGGGTTGCCGTGGGGCATGCGCTGCTTCCTCCCCATCCCCACCCCCGTGTCTTCAGGGCACTCTGCTCTCATTTCCCTTAGGAAACATTCACGGTGCACGTTTCACGTAAGGGGTGTTTAGGGATGGGCCCGTCTGTGAAATGGGGGCACAACGGGCTCCCATCCATGGTTGTGAAGCTTGAAGGGTGTAATGCTTCAGATAGTGCTTAGGATTCATACATGGCAGGTCCTGTCATCACTGTTACCAGCCTCACCTCCCACGTTCTAGGTCATCTGCTTGTCAAGCTCGCACAGTGCTGATTTAATTGATAGAAATTTGCATATAGTTAGAATTCTGTTTGTGGTAAACTTACTTCCCAGAGTTTTGGAATTTTAGAACTGGCCAGGAACTTAGAGGTGTTTTAAATTGGTAAACTTGCTGAGAAAAAGCTTGGCCATACTTGTACACATTTATTTTAAGTGCAAGAATCCACGATGACTTTTGTGTTTCTGCGGTGAGGAATTGGCCAGTGTGCACTCCACAGGCCCCTGTCCCAGCAGCTTTCCTTGACAGGCATTAGGTTTCAGATACTCTCTTGTTCTCTCCAGGGAAGTGACTTCTTTCTCACTTTTTATTGTAAATTGTGATAGGTGCTGTTACTACACAGTGCTGTGATTTGTGTGTGTTGTTATTCAATACTTCATTGAGAACGTTAAATTCTTTTAGGTGGTTTTAAACAGTTTGCAATAGTATGAATTCTTATCTTCTTAGGGCCAATTTTTTTTTTTTTTTTTTTAAGATTTTTTTACTTATTTGAGACAGAGCAAGAGAAAAAGAGAGAGATCAGGAGCAGGGATAGAGAGAGAAGCAGACTCCCTGCTGAGCAGGAAGCTGGATCCCAGGACCCTGAGATCATGACCTCAGCTGAAGGCAGCCGCTTAACTGACTGAGCCACCCAGGTGCCCCAGCGCCAGTATTTCTTGTATGAACATATGTCAGGGGGGAAGTGTTTAATTTTGTCTCTAATTCAGTCTCTCATAGAGGGATAGCTGGATTTAGGTATGTGATCATCAAAATCGATAGAAAGTCCCTTCAAAACATAGCTTTCTTCTCTAGATGTGCAAAAATTGGCCCATGCCATCTCATGGATTTCCACACCTCTGAATGGTTTCCATCTTACCTGAAAAAATAGAGGTACAAGTATGTCAAGGTGTAGGAGAGAGGATGACTTTCAACTGCAGTCTCCAAGTATTGAATGTTGTTTTTTTTATGAGATGGCTAAACCCAAGATTTTACTGTCCTGTAGCTGAAGGATTGAAGTAGCCGTCGGGTCAGAGACTTGAAGCCTGAGTTTCAGGATTATCTGTGTTTACAGGAACATTTGAACTGTAGGGTCATTTCTTTACTCAACTAGTATTTGTGGATGGCTCCCATGTGCCCAGAGTGATACTTGGTGGCAGGGGTCACCCAACGCATGCCACAGTGGTTTTTACATTAAAGGCACAGAACAAGACCTTATAGCCCCAAAGCAGTCGGAAACAGTGTGCAAACAGCTGGGCATGGCTGCCTTCCAATAAAACTTTATTTATAGACACTGAAATTGAATTTCATATAATTTCATGTCACAAAATAGTATTCTTTTGATTTGGCTCATGGGCTGTGCAAAAGCAGGTGGAGGGCTGCATGTGGCTTCGAATGCATTTGTTGGGTGGGTAAATACAAGGGAGTCATGTAGAGGCAGACAGGGCAGAGCCAGAGTGGGAAAGGCTGGACCCTGGGTGGAGGAGTTTCCATCTACAGGGTCAGTAGAGCAGGGCCAAGGAAGGAGCTTGAGCTGGGCTCTGAGAGGATGAGCCTTCTTCGGGAGAATGTTACTCTGGAGATTATCTCCAGGGTGGATGAGAGAGCCTTGGCTTCCCACCTCAGCCGTGTGTGGCTTTGGGAGGGACCAAGGGGACGCTCAGCCTGCCAGGTCAGTGGACCCAAGTTCAGAGTGTGTCAGGGAGATGGCGCTGTACGTCAGAGGGGTTGGAGGCAGCGACTCCGTGAGAGGCCGGTTCACCCAGCAGGCCAGGTGCAGTGGGAGAGAGGAGGAGGAGGAGGAAGGAAGGAAGTCAGGTCAGAATCAGCAAGCGTGAAGAAGCCCTAGGGTCTGATGATGGTTGGATACTTAAGGGTAACAGCAAGGGAGTTCAAAAAAGTCTGCAGGTTCTTTGTGGGAGAGGTTGGGAGATGGGTGGTATCTCCTTGAGCAGCTTTCTTGCGGAAAGGTTAGTGTTGGCACAGGAAGAGTTCAGCTTTGGAAGTGTTGGAGTGGATTTTATTGTCACCGGCCATAGTGTGTTTGAAATACGGGCTGAGAGGGCAACGTGGGAGACGTAGATTTGGAAGGGATGGGGATTACTCCCCATCATTGACATGTGAGCCTGCTGGCCGCTCTGGGAGCCCATGCCTTCCATCCATCCTTCCAGCATCCCGGGTGTTGTTTCCTGGCAGCTGGGAAGGGGTCTCACCAGCGCCCTGCAGCGTGTGGGTCAGTTGGAAGCAGGTGGATGAATGTGCTCTGCAGCGGAAGTGGGGTAGATTTCGCGGGAGGGCAGAGGTACCGGGACAGGGAGGAAGACATGGAAGGGGTGGTGCCCAGAGGCAGCCAGTAATCGATACAGGGCTCTTGTCTGCTCCCTTGGAGAAAAGCTCCGGTCTGACAGTGAGTTTGGAAACCATATTGTTTGGGATTCAGAGGGAAAGGGAAGAGACATTGTGGATGGGCATGGGTGAGAGTTCTGGAACATGGTTTAGAAGTTTGGCACAGGAGGGATGTGATGGTAGCTGGGGGGCAGCATAGTGGATTGGAAGGTTTTATTATTTTTGTTTTTTCTAAACATTTCCTCATTTTAAGGGCTTTTATCAGATACGTTGTAGAGTAGTATGTGGTGTTCTCGAGAACCCGCACGGTTTCCGCCACTGTCAGCAGCGCACAGCTCTAGAGTGTGGGGCAGCGGCCGCCGACAGGGAGCGCCCCAGCCACTGCTGGGCTCGTCAGCACGAGCAGGGTCTACGGGCTCAGTGGTTCTCTGCCGCTTCTCCTACCTTTCATCTAGTGAAGTTTCTGGAAGAGAGCAGGGAGTTGGCAGGTGTGTGTCCTCCTTCTAGATTCACAGAGGGCTAGTATTTGGGGGCGTTGCTTTATCCATGTGTACAGGCACAGCTGGGAGATCCTGTGGGTTTGGTTCCAGACCTCTGCAGCAAAGTGAGTATTACAATAAAGTGAGTCATGTGCGTCTCATGGTTTCCCAGTGCATATAAATGTTTACACTGTGCTGTAGTTGACGACGTGTGCAGTAGCATTATGTCTGAAAAACAACGCACATGCCTTATTTAGAAAATACTTCATTGCTAAAAAATGCTAATCATCGTCTGTGCCTTCAGTGAATCATAATCACTGATCACAGATCAGCACAGGTAATAATGAAAAAGTTTGAAATATTGCGAGAATTACACATTTTGGTAATTTTTGGTAACCTGTATTTTTTTTTCTGCTTTTCAAAGTAAGTTGCAGAGATCACCATATTTCAACACTAAATGCTTGAGTCCTCATGTCCTGAGAGCAAGAACATTCTTTCACATAACCATACCTAAAAGAAGAATAATGTTTGGTGTCAGTGAAGATACTGTCCATATTTAAATGTCCCCTGAAATTCGTTTATGGCTGATGACCCCCACCCCCCGCCGGGACCTTGCGGCATCGGGCAGGTCGCCTTAGGCTTGGTTCGTTGAGAGCCCACCTCTGCCAGTTTTATGCTGTGGGCTTTTCAAGGGTCCTGACCCGCAGACCTGCACCTCTAACACCTTTGTTCTTGCCTCTCCCCAGATCTCCAGCAGGGCTGGGGTCGCTGCCTCAGTCTGTGTACCCCTAGCTGGGCCTGTTCTTAGCTCTAGCTAAGGGGTAGATCCCAGGTGGATCCCAGCTGTCACTTGTGCTAAGTCAGCGTCTTAAGGGCAGAAGACAGGTAGCGTCTGTTGAGTGCAGTGCCCAGTGGTTATTTTTTGAAGAACGTATGAATGAATGTAAGAAGATCACTTAATATAGTGTGAAAGAGTCGCAGAGACTTACTAAAATTCCTCCTCTGACTAAGAAATAAGGCTGAGACGTTTAAGTCTGCAGTCAGGTGCACGTTCTCGTAGTCCCGCATCTTCGGCAGAGAGAGTTGTTCACGTTGTCGGAGTAAATACTTCACAGTGCGAACAACTGATGGTTAAAACATGGGCTGTAATGGTCAACACGGACATTTCTATGTGCAGGCTTCTCTCGTGCACGCACGTCTCTCTTGGCAGGTGGCAAATCAAGTGAACGTTGCTTGTGATTGCAGTTATGGTTTGTATTTTAATTTACTGTAAGTCCTACACGGTTCTTAGGCTTTCTTTCTGGAGATGTAATACCTGAAAGTAGCGGTTGTCAAGGTGGGGTGCGAGGAACCCCATGGGTGTCCTTGAGAACTTGCCAGGGGGCCTGGGAGGTCTGTTTTTCTGACAAGCCTAAGAGGTCCCTTGCCTTCTGTGTGTGCTGGCCCTTGCGCCGATGGTGTGGGGTTGTTGTGGAGACGCTGCCGCCGCCTGGGCGCAGCTGAGGCCAAGGCCCCGGGCTGCAGGTGGGTCCTTAGAGTCTTTGCTGCCATGCAATTAAAAAAAAGCCATTTCCACCTAAGAATGTCCCTGGCGAAGCGGTCGAAGTTCATTTCATCGAGTCTCAGCCCTCGAGTACACCTCTTTTTAATACTCTTTTTAATACCTCTTTCTAATACTTTTTAATACTGTGACAAACGGGAAGTCTGTGGAAAGTGCTCGCGCTGCCTCTCGGAGTTGGAGCGTTGCCTCGAAGCCAAGCCCTTCTGCACTTAAGTGGCTCCCTGAGCTAGCCGTGTTTTTTCTTGGACCAACATGAAAGAACAATGGACAAACTATGGCTATTTCTTACTAAATGAACAGAGTTAGCCTATCACTTCAAGGGAAGCGACGAGCACTGTTGCCGGTGATCAAATTTGAGCTTTCAAGTGAAATTGGAATTTCAGAAAGTGTGTCTATGCCATTGAGATCCTGACAGCTTGTCGATGCTTAAAGATGTTTCTGATATCAGTGTTAATATTAATGAATGTAACGCTATTGATAATACGTAATAAACTACGTTTGGGAAGCCCGTAGAGCTCAGTGAACCAGTATTTTCCAAGTGATCGATGCATAATGTTACAAAGTTGCGCTTCGGTAGAAGACCCATTGGAAGTGCAAGACAGACTGACAGATTCTAAAGTAATAAAGTAAACAGTTCACTGATAGGGTTTTAGATTCCACACTGCAACAAAACCTTTTGAGTTTTGGCATCGTATCAACAGAGGATACGCACAGCTAACCTGAAAAGGCTGGTGAAATATTGTCCCAGTAGCACTTCTGTGTGAGGGTGGGTTTTCATCTTCTGTGTCAGCCAGCATCGTTCCAAGTGCGAGATTGAAAGCTGACACAGATCTGGAAATCCAGTTACTTTCCATTAAGTCTGACATTAAAGAGATTTGTGAAAGTGCAAAGCTGTGCTCCTCTTCTTGCTAAGATTTTGCTGCTGTTGTTTTGGAAACTGTAGTTATTTTTCATAAAACATGTTTTGTATGTTAACATGTAATCTTGATTATTTATTTTTTGTTGATTTCTATAATTTTTAAATGAATAAAGAAATATTCCAGCATTTTCTGTTCCAGTTTCAAGTATGGTAACTGCTGATAGACACACCCCTCCAAGCAGAAGCTCTTTGGGGGCCTCACTAACTTCAAGGTGGTAAAGGGGGTCCTGAGCCTGGTACGTGTGTGCGCTAGGGTGGTGGGTGCTGTGGGACCAGCTTAAATCCAGCTGCTTCTCTTTCCTGCATCGTGGTTGGTATTTGAGAAGGTGTGTACTTTTTGGAAAAGATGAGTAAAAGTGGCAAATTTAATCAAGCATATTAACCGTAATGGGAGGGACCTACTATCTACAGCCCCCTTGGCCTTCTTGTTCTAATTTTAAATGTAAACACGTTTGGGGGTTGGGGGGGCTGTGTTAACCAGGGAACGGTGTGGCTGGGTTTTCCTGGGAAGAGGTGGAAACCATAGGAAGAAGGATTTCCTGCTTCCCAATTTCCTGGTTCCTGACCAGACATTTATGGTCATAATGTTGCCTTTCCTCCCCAGGTTGTCCTTTGTATACCCCGCTCCCCCAACCCTACACTGATTTTGGAGAAAACGATAAGCACGCTGAGTCTTTTTCACATACCTTAGTTTAATGAATATTGATTTCTTTGCTTATTGCATACTGGCTTTTAATTATGTCATTACTATACTTACATCCAAAAGGATTTGACTAAATGGAATGATCTTTAAGTTTCTTGGAGGTTTCCCGCACATTCCAAGCGTCTGTCCTCGGTAGTGGCACCCCGAGACTCTCTTGGGCTCGTGCAGGGGCGCTCCTGACCCTCACAGTCGTACCTTCGGTTTGCGACTGTCAGGTATAATGTGAAGTGAGACTAGCACTAGACTTCAAGGCCCTCTCAATGAAGGGGCGTGCCTGGCTTTTCCCTGTGCCTGTATCTTTAGCTGGCCATGCTGTGTGTATCTGATGGCCGGTGAATGATTGTAGTAGCGCGGAGTCAGGTCTCTGTCCTGGGAGGTGATGTGCAAGTAACCTCATCCCAGTCAGATTCGCCATCAAGGCTTTGTTCAAGGGCTAATAGAAGAAGCAGCTCTACGAAGATTTTCTCCCCTAATAACACTGATCGGAATGAAAATCCCGTACGTGTGACATCCCTAATGAGACGAACCACGTGACGTTGTTCTTGCAGTGACAGAAAATCCCCATGTCAACACAGGGAGGCTTTGTTTGGTTATTTTTTCTTGCTGCCTTTTTCAGAACGAGAGCTGATAGTCCGTAGCATTTCATTTTTTAGCCTTTACTGCTCAAGCAAAGTCGTACGCTCAGTTGCCGTAGCTTTTCTTTTATTCCTGTTGTAATGGCCTTGTGGTTTTATTTTATGGGTATCCAAAATATTTAAAAATTAACAAAATGAAACATAAATTTGCAGTTCTGTATTTCAGCTGATAAGCAGCTGCTAGTTTCTGTTGCTGAAAACTGATGAGAAGCTTGTTACGTTTTCATTGTTCACCACCGAACGCGCCATTCACATGAAGTTCGCAGTCGTAAACCAAACAGACTCGTGACTTCGTTATAGTCCAGTCCTTACTGAAATCAAAACATAGACACAGTACTTTCAAGACTTTACAGCATGGTTCTCGAGTAGGAATGCTGACCGTGCTAGTTCTGCGTTGGTGTGTAAGCCCGCAGTGGGTTCTTCCACTAGCCTTACTGTGCATGTGCTCCTCGTGCCTCAGTGTGTGCCAGGCCTGGTGCTGGGCAGAGAGCAAAGTGATGGACATTCCTGCCCTGGTGGAGCTTGTCTTCTAGGAGGGAGACAGGTGCTAAACAAAATGAGTAGTGTATGTGGTGAGTGAGGCTGTCAGTACTTTGTGATAAAGCAGGAAAGGGGTACAGGGAGGCAGGTGGGTGCTGGTGGGTTTGGAATGGGTGTGATTCAGTGTCTCTGGGAAGATGGTGAATGTTGGAGTGCCAAGGCTCTGAGCTGAGCATGTGCCTGCGGAGCGGGGAGGCTGCCTTGGACGGGTCCAGTAGGGAGCAGCAGGGAGAGCCTGAGGGGTGGTGGAAGGTGCTGGCTGGTACATCGCTGGCTTCAGAGCGCCAGGAAGCGCATGAGTTAGCAAGAAGCCTTTGATGGGCTTTGAACGGATGAGGGACACAGCCTGACATGTGTTTTCACATGATCCAAGTGGCTTTTTAACTAGGTATTGGGAATAATTATGGGGCAAAGACGAGCAGGGAGACCATGCAGAGGCTAGCGCACAAATCCAGGTGTGAGAAGATGAGGCCAAAGTGTGTGAAGGGAGAGACTGGCCCACAAATCGGATGTAAGAGGGACAAGGACCAAGGACTGAAGGTTTCGACATGGAAAGTCTGGGTGGTGGTGGGGTGGGTAACGAGTACGGTTTGAGTGTGTTGAAATTGAGACCAGGCACCCAGGGAGGGTGTCCAGGAGGCTGTTTGCTGCGTGGATCTGGAGTTCATGGGAGAGGTCTGAGTGGACGGGTGAGCCTGCGTCACCAGTGCCTAGATGGTGTTGCAGTACAACTAAGAAGGGGTCCTGCAGCGAGCCCAGGCATTCGGCCACGTCAGGGAGATATGAGGACGCCCATAGAGGGAAGGGAAGCAAGGCGGGTGGAGGACGTGGGAGTGAGCCAGTGCAGGTGAGCACGGGACCCCCCTGGCGGTCTGGTGGGTGGAAGAGTGTGTGATTGGGCTAGGTTCTAGAGGGAATGGAGGCAGCAAGTCCAGGCAGCTCTCTGGGGAGTTTTGCTCTGAAGGGAAGCAGAGCAATGGAGATGGAGGGCAGCTGGGGAGGTAGCGTGACTTTGGTTGGGAATGACCCAGAGCTGATGTTGAGGGGCTGTGAAGAGGGGATGGTGTGTGTGTCAGCAGAAGTGAGCCCACAGGGAGCGCCCATTGCAGCCACAGGGGGAAGCGCTGGTGGGGGAGGAGGGAGCAGGATGGCCCCTGAGCCTCGGAGGGAGGGGCTGGGGTGTGGAAGCGGCGGGAGGAAGGGTGCATCCAGGGCAGTGGCACTTCCATAGCAGGGTGTGTGGATTTGCTCCGTGCAGGCTGAGGCGGGTTGAAGGCAGGGCTAAGACGGTTGCCTGGTGTTTGTCAGGATTCGATGTGGTTGGCCTTGTCTAAATACTTACTGGTTTTAGAGAAACAATTTCACAGTGATAATAATATGTGCTTACAGAAAACTCAGCACTGGGGAGGGATCAAGGAGGAACGTTGTCTGTGTTGTCTGTGTCCTCCCTTCCTCCTGGGGACCAGAAGTTCACCGTGATCACTCCAGACCCTCTTGTGTGCCTTGACACACGCTCACGGACATGTGACTGCACATACGTGCAGTTATTAGAAAACGAGATTGGGATCATACACTCGTTGTTCTACAGTTTCCTTTTCCATTCCTTTCTGTTAGTATTATATTCCAGAGATCTTTCCATTTGGGTTCAGATCATTAAACCAGCCTCATTCACATTAATGTGTGTCGTGTTGTACAGTGTGGAGTGCTGTCATTTATCGGCCATCCCCCTGAGATCAAGCGCTTGGGCTGTTGATGTTGGTTGCTGGGTTCTGGTTTTCCTGTGCACCAGGGAAGATGCTCTCTTCACAGGCGTGCCAGGGTCCAGCTAGTCGTTGCTGTCAGAGACATTATTGAACATTAATCTCAGCCCAGCTGCTTTATTATATTAAGGCTGGATTATCTCCAGGACTTCTGAGAAATGGTCAGTTTAATTTGCCAAAATGGCAACCGCATGTACCACTCTGCTCCAGTTTTCTTGGGCTTGTTGCCCTAGTTTTTTCCTATTCAAACCTTCACTGTTAGCAGAATTTTAAATGACTCTATCCTGGCAACAGAACCATCTTGAGTAAACAACTTGGATAGCGTGTGGCGTCCTCGTTTGGAAGAGCTCGAGATTGAGGATTTTATGGTGAGCTTGGAGTATTTTCTTAAGCCACTAGCAGAACTTTGAGAGACCAGGAAAAAGCTTGAACTGGACGTTTGAAAACTTTCCATTGGGCCTCGATGAGAGGCCCCTATTTAGCTGGAACCTGTGACCCGGGCCGTCATGAGTGGGTGTCAGGGCGCCACACTTGGGTCAAGCCGGCAGCAGGCGGTAGGTTCCAGAATATGCTGTTTGAGAGCAGGTACTTTGTCCTTTTCTCTTCTGATAAGGGAAGTCTGGGGCTGGTAGTCAGGGAACAGGTGGCAGCTCCCATCTTGGTCTTTGCTCCGCTCCTCTAGTTCTTTCTGCCCCATCCTCATCCCTGGAGTCTGGCAGCTGGAAGGCAGGGAGGAGGGCCGTGGCAACATGCCAGCTGCTGTGTCATGAGGTGTCCCGGAAGCTGCCATGCGCCCCGTCTACACTGACACCCCGTCGGTGAGAATTGGACCCTTGGCTACAGCATGCTGCAGGAGCGGCTGCGGGGGGCAGTCGGCCTGGTGGCCATGTGTCCCAGTAAATTGGGGCTTTTACACTGAGCGTCAAGAGAACAGCTACTGAGATAGGCAGCCACTGTTGGTGTTTGTGGAACTTGGCAGAATTTTGTCTCTCTGTGCTTTTTTCCTGGAAAAGGTTTCATAGGTTTTTTTGTTGTTGTTGGTTTTTTTTTTAAATTTTGAAAGCAGTCTGTGACCTGAAAACGTTTTAAATCCACTAATTCGAAGGTTGGTTGGGTGGTGGTATCTCATTGAGGTCTACGGCCTTCATTCAGCAGTTCACTGCACCCTTTCATAATCTGTGCTCAGATTCTCAGTTTGGGCAAAAGAGGACTGAGTTCATGGCATGAGTAGCTGTCATCTTCAGACTGACCCCCGGTTAATCTGTACTTAGAGGTCATCTTCAGAGGACACAGGGGTAGCACGGCACCTCTTTCCTAAGACCTGACAGGCCCTCGTGCATCTACCCGCGTCCGCTCTGCCCGCTGGATCTCGGAGCAGCTGCTGCGGCCGCCCTCCCAGGGATGGGCACACACACCAGATTTCGGAAAACGCTACTCTGCGATTGAGGCTGGAGTGGAGATGTTCCTCGGCGGTTTATGCCTATATGTTTAGATGACCGATTTTGTTTTCTTCTTTTTATTAAGTAGGCTTCACACTTAGTGCAGAGCCCCACTGGGGGCTTGAACTCACGACCGTGCGATCAAGACCTGAGCCGAGATCAAGAGTTGGACGCTTAACTGAGCCACCCAGGTGGCCCTAGTTGACCATTTTTAAAAAGTGCTTTTTATTTCTGAAAAGGGGATAACTGGGGTGCCCGGGTGGCTCAGTCGTTAAGTGTCTGCCTTCGGCTCAGGGCGTGATCCCGGAGTCCTGGGATTGGACCCTGCATCGGGCTCCTCTGCTGGGAGCCTGCTTCTTCCTCTCCCACTCCCCCTGCTTGTGTTCCCTCTCTCGCTGGCTGTCTCTCTCTGTCAAATAAATAAATAAAATCTTTAAAAAAAAAAAAAAAGAAAAGGATAACTGTACAGGATTAAAATGCAAATATTATAAAAGGGTAAACAGGGAAAAATAATTTCCTGTCCTTCTTATGTCCCAGGAATAATCTATGCATATTTAGCGTATTTCTTAAAAAACAACAACAAAGAAGCGTGGTATACACTTTCTGCCCCATTTATATTCACAGAGCTGTGCATCCCGGGAGCTGTTCTTAGAGAGATCCGCCCTGTTCTTTCACACGGCTGTTTGGTGTGTCCCACTGTGTGGCTGAGTGTCTGGTGGAAATCCCCTGTCGATGTACGCGTGGACTGCATCCATTCTTTTGCTTCTAAAGCAACACCTTCGTTGTTTTGTGTTTTTGGGCTTGTAGATCTTTGCACATATATGTGGATCTGGGTGCTGGAAGGGTTCCTGAAGGGCGTGTGCAGGGTCGGGGCCGTGGCAGCAGCATTCTGATCGCTCTTGCCTCCTGCTCTCCACGGAGTCATACTGGTCTGCACTCCCACCAGACACCCCGGAGAGCCCGCTCCAGACGCTTCCAGCACACACAGTGACTGATGGTTGCCAGTCTGACGGGTGCAAGATGGTGTCTCATTTTAAATTTGCAGTTTAAAAAAATTACACGAGGGGTTGAATTCTTCTCATGTTTAAAAGCCTTGTGACTTCTTTTTTCTGTGAATTCACTTTCATTTTGTATGCTCATTTTTTATCAGGTTTATTGGTCTTACATCTATTGCTGTGAAAGAAGGAAATTAGCTCTCTGGTGTATGTGTAGCAAATACTGTTTTCAGGTTTGTTTGAGTTTTGTCTTGAAAAATCCTTACTAAATATACTGCAAATTTAGAAAATTGTAGTTCTATCCACTTTGTTGTTCTCTCCTTTAATTTATAGGGGTCCCCTGGGTACCCACCCCGAGTTCCCACATCTGTGTTCTGCTTTGCTGCGTGCGTTTCTGTGGTGCCCTGCCGCGTGCTGCCCGATGCCTGTGTGTCCTGTGCGTTGGTCGTAATAGAATTCTAGAGGTAGCTTTGTGTGTTTGGCACAGTTTTGGTGGCAGCAGGCCTACCTCCTGGGTGGTGGTGTGCTCTTCATCACATGGGGAGAATCCTGTTTGGTTTCTTTGGGACGTTAGCAGCTCAAGTACTGCTTTCTGAATTCACTGGGATTGCAAAACCATTCCTTCGTCGTTTCTTTGTGGTAGTACTTCATACACACATGCTTCTTATCGTGGGCTGGTACAGATTAGGTAGAAAGGCAGGGTAAGTGTTCGATTCTTTCTTTTTATTACCATTTTTAAAAAATTAAAGATTTAGTTCCCTAGCACTTTCTGAAGGTGATTTTTTTTGTTGTTGGTATCATGGTATGAACTTAAAAATATTATTTTACGTCCATCGACATAGTTACTCTTGTTGATTGTCAGTTTTTTTTGTTTTTTTTTTTCTCTATCTTTGGCCGAGGGGCTTCTTCCTGTTGGCCATGAGTCCATTTGATGCAGCCCTAATGTCTGTCATAGCTCCCTTACCTCTGGCACGGCAAGGTGTTCCAGGCTCCTTCTGCACATTCCTGTCTCCGTTCTCGGGTCAGCAGTTTCTCCAGGAAGCCCTGATTTCCTTTGCTGGGAGGTGTTACCTCAGCATCCCAGTGTGGGCTCTAGGGACGCACACTGCTACTAGGCCGACCGCTGTTTCTTCACCTTTTGCTGGAGAGAGTCAGTTAGGGTGTGCATACAGACACACGGCACGCTCGAGTTCGCACTTGCTACCCCATCCACAGCCCCGGGGTGTTCATCTGACCTGCGGGTGCTCTTGTCCTGGTTCTCAAGGACACGAAGAATGATAGAGTTGGAGTATCCCGGAAGTCCTCACTGCACACAGAACATTCTCAGAAGGGAATTCTGATGCTCCCAGTCATCGCGATCACAGACAGTTGTTGGCATTTGTTTGGTTACAGTCTTCCAATTTTTCTCCCCATTTTAAGGTAAATTATATGTATATCAAAGAGCATATAGCCGTTGTGTGCAGTGCTTTTCCTTTATATTCTTCACTTAGTTCTGCTTGTAAATATAGAATGCTCACCACTGACCAGTTCTTACGTTGTCTCTTCAACTGATTTTGGTTTTCTGAAGTTTGTTTTCTCACAGTTTTTTCAGAAAGGGCTTATGGGAATATCCTCCTCTGAGTACTAGGTGTTGATAAATGTTTGCTGCCTTTACACTTGAAAGTCATTTGGTCTGGATATAAAATTCTTGGCTCATGTTTCTTTCTTTGAGTATCTTAGATTCATTAATCTATTTTTTTTCTGTTGTGGTTTGATCATCTATTTCCCCCCCATTTTAAGTCACCTGGTCTTTTTGCCTGGATGTGTAAAGGAATTTCTCTTTTTTCTTTCAATAATATTTTTGTTAGAATGTGTCTTGGGATCAGGTGTCTGTTTTCCACCCCCCTCTAGGTGTGTGGTGTGTCTTTTTCGTAAGCAGTTTCAGACTTTCTCCTTTCTGGAGAGTTGTCTTGACTCACACTTCTGGGCGCTCCATTTCCTTGGGCTTTGCTGTGGTTTTCCTCTTCAGAGCCTCCCTCTCCACGTCCACTGGGCCTTCTTTGCCCACCATCTGTGCTCCTCTCTCTTGAACTCTTTTCCTTCATCTTTCTCATTCTTAAAATTTTCCTTCTTTTCTCATTTTGTTTCTTAGGCGCAGTTTCCCGTGTTTACTGCTCTTGGTCTTCTAGTTGCGTTCCTCTCTGAGCTCTCCTGAGTTCCATCACTGCACACTGCACTTTGTGATGCTGGCTTAGGCTTCCCCTCAACTGCGTCCGTCACGACTTCAGGGTAGGTTTTCGTCTCTTTTAAGGGCATGTTTTCAAGCATGCTGTCATGGTCTGTGGTGGCATTTTTTTCTCCTTGTTCTCTTTTAAAATATATTATCTTTGCATGAGATCAGACTTCAGTATTTTCTGTTGTTCATTTTCATGTGGAATTAATTTTTCTGAATATTTAGAAGGGAGGCATGGTTTAGAATAGTTTTTTCTAATTTCAGTGTTCTAGGGCCCTATATTCTGTTGATTTTAGAAAGTTTTAAAAGATGCAGCAGTTTATTTTCTGAGCTCTCCTGGCTCTGTTTTTCTCCCCGACTCCCCATTTTTTTTTTTTTAAAGTACGTCTGTGTTCCACGTGGGCTTGAACTCATAACACTGAGATCAAGAGTCTGATGTTCTACCAACTGAGCCAGCCAGGGGCCCCTTTCTCTCCCACCTTTAATCAGATTTTCATTTTCCTCTGTCTCTATCTTCCCTGTCCTCTACCTTTGGTATTCTAATCCCAGTCATTTCTTTTTAGTGTATTTGGCCTAGAACGGAGCTTTGGAGAGTTAGATAGCTCTGGGAATGCCTGCGGCCCGGACTGTTGTAGGCCTTCTGCATGCTCCAGCAAACCCACTGTGGTTGTCTGCCATTGTCTCTGCTTCGGACCTGCTTCCACCGGGGTGCCCTTGTAGCTGTCAATGGTTTGTCCCCACGTGCTGGTATTTTGGGGCTCCTCAGGAACACCTCATCACTCAATCTTGTTATGGACGTTGACCTGGATGTTGGTCTTGCTATCCTAGCTGCGCGCGTGTTTTTATGGGGTGATAGGTGGAGATTAAAAACCTTTGTCATCACCATCTTCCTACAGAACTCCTACTGGGTTCTGTCGTGGTGCCTACGAGGCCTCCCTCCCCTGCATATTGTGTCATCAGTCTTCCCTTTGTTGAGGACAGTTGGTGCTTGGGCACCTCATTCAGTGTTGTGTCAGGTGTGTTAACGGGGAATAAAAATGACTTTCTGATCTTACATTTGATCATGCGTTTATGTAAAAATGTTACCCATACTCTCTAAAGGAAGATTTAAGACAAGAGCTTGGTTCTTCCCTTTACAAATTTTGTCTCTAAGAAGTTTTGTAGAATTTAAATCGGGATGAAAGAGACGAGGAACCATGTTATTTATAGGCTATAGGGACATGTGTGACACCTGCAAATTTAACCTTATGCCTGTTGGAACTTACTCATTAAAAACAGAGATGTCTTTAGACCCCTAGTTGAAACCAGGTGATCTGAAATTTTGATTGGACTCCTCCTGCCCCATGGGAGCGGTGACTCGGGACTGAGAGACTTCCTGGTGACAGGAACTGTACCAGAGAGTTGAGGGCGTGCTTCCTGCCCCCAAAGAGCATGTAGTCTAGTTGGAGGAAGAGCAAGAAATAATTTATTTTAAAAACATTTATCTACAAATAATTAAAACATAAAGTGTAATAGTGAAAACATGATGGTGACATGGATTCCAGAGTTCTCCAGGACATCCCATTTTTAAGTAGTGTGGTTAGATCTGGGTGCTGATAGACCGTATCTGGCATAATGTGACGTCGTTTTTGTTTTGGAAGAGAGGGTCCTTCTTGGCCTGATCAAAGTGTTTCAGGAGCAAGAAGAAAGGACCTGACTGTTACAGAGATGGTTTTGGCTCAGGGATGACAGCTCAAACCCCTGCCCCAGAGGGCACATGGACAGGACAGTGCTCTCAAGGCCACGGAAGTGGGGTGGTGCTGTGGTTTGGGTCTGCTCTGGAAGCCAGAGGACAGCAAAACAGAGGCCCTTAGCGGGAGTACAGTTTGTGTAGCGGAAAGGGGAATGTGGGAACAGCCTTGAGGGGCAGAAGGGTCCATTCAGGGAAAATCCAGGAGGTGGGCCGCATGTTATCGGTGGAGACCAGCAGCAGGCGTGTGATAGTTCTCCAGTAGTTCCCAGGGTGCAGTGCGTATGGCAGGAGGGGCAGGATAGTTCTGCGGGAGGCAGGCGACCACTGAGACTCCTGGCTTGGGGACGGCACGGCCAGGCCATTACAGGAAGCTGACTGTGGAGATGGTGTGGGGAGTGGACCGGGGAAGCGGGAGGCTGTCAGGTGGGGGCTGGTCTAATGGTTAAGGAAGGAGGCCGTGAGCAGCGTTGGTGAACTGCTGCTCACTTCTCAGAGAACGCGGCCCTGCGGTGTCCTGAAGCGAGGAGAACCCTGTATTAAACACGGCACAGCACCCGACGTGCTCTGGGACACACACGCTTAGTTGTTTCCCTCATGTCGCAGGTCCCGATTGTGATCTCCCTGTCCCTGTCTGTCTCGGTTTTGTAGGTGGCACAGACCCAGTCCCGCGTGGGTTTGGTTCCTGCCCACTCACCGGCCACTCTCCTCTCCCTCTGGATGATGTCAGAACAGGATCTGGCGGATGTGGTGCAGATTGCTGTGGAGGACCTGAGTCCTGGTCACCCAGGTACGGCGCTGCGGGACAGTAGGTAGATTCTTATTCTCTCTTCTCCAGAAATCCAGACGTACTTGCACAAATTCTCTTTTCTTTAAAAAGTGAAGCAAGAGAAAAAGTGATGTGTGTGCTTATCACGGAGAGTGGAAACCTCAGTCCCGCATCTGTCCATCCCAAGGGGCAGCCCCCAGCACCCAGTCTCTGCTCCCCCCACCTCCCCCACCCGCAGCGGTCCTGGGACACTTGGGGTTCCACAACTTTCCTCCTCTCAACTTCCTCTTTTTAAAATCCATTACTGCAGTTGTTTTGCTGGTGTGTACCAGTCTGCCTCAGGTACCCTGACTGACGGGCCTCTTCCCTCTAGACGTCCTTTACCTTGTCTGCACTGCTTTCCTTTTATGTATACCCTGCAGTAAAGAGCCTTGCTTGGGTCTCTTGGCAAATATTTTTGTAGGGTAAGTTTCCAGAAGTGGAATTTCTGTGTATGTTCTAAATTTTGATAACACACTGACAGATTTCCCCAAAGTGTTTATTAAGTTACTCTTTCAGTGACTGTGAGAACTTCTGTACTTTTGTACTTTCCTTCTGTACTTTTAGGGCGGGTAATTTTTCTTAATGATGCTAAAAGCACACGCCTACTTTGAAACTTTAAATATTTGTTTTGAGAAGACCCTTTGTAAAAGAAACCCTAAGTTTTAAGAATTTCATCTATGAAAAAGCTTTGCACATTTATTTTAGAAGATTTCTTTAGAAGATTTCTTCGTAAATTTCTTTTCTTTTCCTTTCTTCCCTTTTTTAAAGTTTGAAGTGAGAGGCTCACACAGCAGAATCACTGAGTGTTTTACTTGCCTGGTTATTATTTTTGGAATAGTAGAATTGAAATGCTGACTTTTTTTTCCCCCACAGAAAAGAGAATTTTCAGAAATCTCATAAGAAAGTACAGTCATGTCTGTCTTTTATGATCCATTGGATATGTTAATTGAAAAACTTCATTGAAAAAAAAGAAAAAAACTTCATTTAGAACTTGGTTGTGCTCTGGAAGGGACAGCACTGTAAGCGATTTTAGAATTAAATGGCCAGTCACAAAGAAATAGAGGCACTCTTTTCGGGGTGCTGTGCTTTTTCTCTTATTTTGCCTCTGTTTTATTTATAAGAACCACTGTCCCCTGTTGGCTGGTGAGAGCAAGAGCTGGTCAGGTAGGCCGTGTGAGTGCAGCCGTGTGGCCAGAGTCTGCTCTCTGAAAGCCGGCCGGTTTGTTTGCAGTGACAATTTGCAGCCTGGGCCTTGTTAGCACCACACCTTAGACGCCACTGAGCTAAAAGAAAAAAACGTCAGAAACACTATCACTGCCCATAAAGATTTAAAAAGTAACTTCATATTTTGGTAGGTGAACGACCATTTCCTTAGAAAACACACACTGCGATGTTATAAAAGAAAAATGTTCCAGTTACATAAATTTTAAACCTTTTCAGAACTATTAAAGTTCTAGTTTACTTCCCAAATAAATTGTTTCTCTGTAGATTATAGTTCAAAGAAGGCTTAGAGAAACCGTTTCTTTCTTTTTTTTTTTTTTTTAAGATTTTATTTATTTATTCGACAGAGATAGAGACAGCCAGCGAGAGAGGGAGCACAAGCAGGGGGAGTGGGAGAGGAAGAAGCAGGCTCATAACGGAGGAGCCTGATGTGGGGCCAGATCCCATAACGCCGGGATCACGCCCTGAGCCGAAGGCAGGCACTTAACTGCTGTGCCACCCAGGCGCCCCAGAGAAACCGTGTCTAACCTTGGTTTTGTCCAGTCTCTGTTCCTGAAGTAACTGGGAACTCTGGTTTGTGCATGGCCCCCTGAGGCCTTCGAACACAGACAGCTTCCGGTCTCTGGTCCAGAGGAACTCGCACACACCCTGCACATCCCATGGTGCACACACGCATTTGCCTCCAGAGTGGCCTTGGGATTGAAGTGGTTTTTTCCTTCATCTCTTAAATACAAACTTGGTAAAATTTAGAAGTAGTTAAGCGGATGGGAGAAATGATCCTAGCCATACAGCTGCTTACCGGCGTGGGCATCCTTCTACTTTCTTCTGATTCCCACTGAAAACAAAGGTGCTTAGGTTTCCCTGCGCCTGCGCGTCCTCCCCGTATGGCCACACTCACGTAAGCTGTCTGGCATGGACATAACTGCAGCGGTCATCAGGCCTGAGCTCCAGTTGATTGTCAGGGCTTTAACATGAACATTGAGTTCTTTCATCTAATTCTAAAAGTAACGTGTGCAAAATTATACAAAGCAGTGCAGGCACCGTGTGCAAATGTAGCAAAGGACAGCTGCTCAGCCCATAGCAAGTCGCTGCTGGAACGCCGGTGTGTTCACCTCTGTCGTCGGCCGTGGGCGCACCTCCTTTTATGTGGCTGCTTTCCTGCCCTTTGCTTAAAGCCTCGAGGTACTTCTTGCTGCCGCAGGTCATCTTTTCTCTAGTTACAGGAACTAGCTGCATGGCCCTGGACAAGTCACTTAACCTCACTGGACTTGTTTCCTATGCAGCAAGTGAAAAGGATTAGACTAATGATGGCCACGATCTCTCTGTCTTCCAGTCCTGGTACAGTTCACCAGTTTCCAGTGGGGGTAAATAAACTAAGGTTTTGAGAACCTGTGTTTTGCTAACCACAAACACTTGTAGGCATGGATTTTTCCTTTTTTTACTTAATTCAATGAGAATTCATTGCCACACATTTCCGTGGAGGTGGTTGAGGCATTCCCTGCCGCGCAGGATCCACAGGGTACGGTACGATGCGAAGCCCTTTGGTAAGCGGGATCCTTCTTGTTATGGTTGGCCCTTGTCTGGTTTCTGCAAGGTACAGCTTTGGATAATTTACCTCTGGGAAATCAGTTTACAGCTCTTGCCTAGGACCCAGAAAAGGTTTGTGTTTGAGCCATAGGACTATTTGTCACTAAATTTTGGTTTCTCAGTGAGTCATCCAGTACGTACAGGCTTAAAGGCATTGACACTTAAAAGATCAAAATTGAGATGTGACTTGGAGCCTGTCTACACTCTCTGTCCGAGTGGCATGCTTTGGTGGGGGTGAGCCCTCCTGTACAGGGCAGCCCTCCTGTAGCAGATGAGGACTCACAGGCCGGCAGTATGTGCTTTGTCCAAGCCTGTGGCCAGCTTTGTGTGAAGGGGGTGGGGGAGGTCTCTACTCCGGGGAGAGGCACTGTGCCCCAGCCGGGATCACGGTGTGAGCTGGTTTGAGTTGCATGCTGCATGGGGCTGCAGGGAAGGTGGCTCAGTTTCCCTGAGTGGAAGTAGTTGGGTGGTGGGTGGTGCTGGGGGGTTGGAGGGAGGAGCGCTGTCCAAACAAGGCGGACGAGGATGCCTGTCACAGTGAGTCCGTCCTGCTTGACTGGAGTGTGGGGTGCACTTGTAGATGGTACCCCAAAATGTGTGTGCGCTCTTGTTTACTCTCCCAAGTGCTACAGCATGTGCTTCTGTGTGCACACGTACACACTAGTGTCCTGTTTGTGTCCTACATGCGCTCCTGTGTGTTCTCACGTGCCAGCACTCGTTCTGTAGAATAGATCCCCGAAGTGCTTGACCATTAGAAAGGAAGTTACGGCCACGGAGCAGGAGGGCATCTCTGTAATAGGTCTGTGTCCACATGTGGCCATGCAGGAAGGAGGAGAAATACACTGGGCAGGGAATATGGGTGACTCCGGGCAAGGGGAGGTCAAGGGAAAATACTGCAGTGAAATGGAAAGGTCTTCATGGTATGACGTGAAGACAAATGCTGAATCCATAATTCTGTGTACCATTGCAAGTTGATTAGGTCTGGGGCCAAGGCTCAGGGATGGAGAGAAGTGTGGTTGAGGAGATCATGGGATTGCAGACAGTTCTGGTGTTTGTATGTGTAGCTTTAGTGTCGTGTTTGTAGTGCACTTGGGATGGAGGGAAGGGGGTCGGTGCGGACTGTGGGCGGAGTCGCTGGTCCCCGCTGCAGGTGCTGGGCGCAGCAGTACCTTGGGCAGGGAGGCTCTCAGTGTGACCGGTCGTGTCTGCGTGTGGGAAGGCGGCATATGCACATAGGGGTTTGATTTCCGAATGAGGTACAACTGACAGGCCTTTAACCTGAGAGAACTCCTTACTGTTCTTGGATTTGCTGAAGCTGGAAGTCACGTGGGGGAGCTGCACCGAGCCCTTGGGGAGCGGCGTGCGGCTCCGGCGTGTGGGTTCTCGGGTTTGTCAGAGCTAGGACAGACGCCGTTCCCGCCCCTGGGTGGGCAGCAGGGGCCGCGATGCTCACGCCTGCTGTGTCTGCGTCGGTTTACAGTCGTGCTGGAGAACCATGTGGTGGCGGATGACGAGGAGCCAGCCCTGAAGCGCCAGCGCCTAGAGATCAACTGCCAGGACCCCTCCATCAAGGTGAGCGCCTCCCTGTGCGTCCTGCTGTCCTGCCAGGGGCCTGCACCCCTGCACCGCTCCTCGGGCCCCACAGGGGGCGGTCCGCCTGCCCAGGAGGGGCTCCCCACACGGCCTCACTAGCTGCTCCCTGCAGCCAGAGCTCCGTAGTGGCTCTGCTGTCCAGTGCGGTCCTCGCGGAGGAGGCGGCCTTCCCTGTGCCTCAGCTGCGTGGTGAGGAGTCCTCTCAGAAGGGGGGCCGCTGTGAGCACTGCGTGGCTGCCCCACACGGCGGGCCTGGCCATTAGACACGCTCGTTGGTTCTTGAGAAGCTCGGTGGGCTACACGGTACCGTGCAGCCCGCTCCCTGTTCCCTGGTCCCCGCACCCCTTGCCCGCTCCGCCCCCCGCCCCAAGTCAAGGGTGGGAGAGGGGAGGACAGGCAAATTCCTGGTCGCTAACCGTTGCCTGGCCGCGGTTGGCTGCGGGCACCAGCGCAGGGTGCTCATGGGCGCAGGTGCGGGTGTGCGGCAATGGCTCCGCCCCGGGGGGGGGGTGTTGCGGGAAGCGAGCGGCTCTTCTGGCCGAGGGTGGGCTCACTGCAGGGCCCACAGCCTTTGGGGAGGAGGCCAGGACTGGGGACCGAAGCCCCACAGCGCTGCAGCCGGAGGCGCCATGCCGGCCACTGGGTGGCAGGCTTGCCGTGCACAAGCGTGTGGCCGCGGAGGCCTGGGTATGCTGCCTCTCCAGCTGGATGGACTGGCCAGCTTGTGTGTGTGCCTGACTGGTGCCCAGAGCAGTACCCTGCACACTGCTGCTGTTTTCTTCTGTGGACTGGGCTCATATGGGGACAGCGCGCTGCAGAGACCCCAGCTTACGTGGGAACGCTTGGCCTGGTCTCTGCACATGCTTCCGGCGGAAACAAAGGAGCCCAGGTGCAGGACCCATTCTGTTGGAATAGATGCAGTTGGAAGTAGGAAATCGTGAGCGGGGTCCTTGTAGCTGTCCCCTGCAGTCACGGCATCCCTTCTGAGCTGTTTCTTTTTTCCACTTGCAGTCATTCCTGTACTCCATTAACCAGACAATCTGCTTACGGTTGGATAGCATTGAAGCCAAGCTGCAAGCTCTGGAGGCTACTTGCAAATCGTTAGAAGAAAAACTGGACCTGGTCACCAACAAGCAGCACAGCCCCATCCAAGTCCCCATGGTGGCAGGCTCCCCTCTCGGCGCGACCCAGACGTGCAACAAAGTGCGATGGTAAGAACCCAGCGGAGGGCGGGCTGCCTGCTCCCCAGGCTCCCTGGCCTGGCTGCTTGAGTCGCCTTGCACACGGCTCGGTGGCTCGAGTTTAGTTAGCCGCAAACCTCACACGTGACACCCAGCCTGAGCGCCTTGAGGTCATTCCCACGGTTTCTGTGGGACAGAGCCATACGGATGCATCTTCTCTCTGGAACTGAGCCAGCAGGTCTCTGAAGATGTGCATTTCTTTCTTTTTTCTCTGTTCTGTCTGGCCCGTGTGCAGATAGGTAGTGTTTATCAATTTTACTTGAGTATCCCTGATTTTCCCTTCATATCAGTAGTTTTTATTGTGCTTTTTAAAAAATATATAGTCTAATGTTAGCAATGTGTGTGGTAGTTTATGTACTGTTTGAGTTGAAACTTGACGAAGGGTTTACTTAGACGGGGAAGGTGTCTCAAGTGTTTGGGCTGGTCACGTATGCTCGTCCTCGGTGCCCTGTGAGACGCTGGCACTCCTGAGATGAGCTGGAGCTCACGCTCTGGCGTCAGTGTCCCCCAGCATTGGCATCTTTACCTTTTCCCACAGCTGGCTCCAGTTAGTGCAGTGGCAGGATTGTCTTTGTAGTTGATGAGAGCGTGAGGCCTGTTTGCTGAGGGCCTTGGTGCCCGTGTCTGCTGGGCTCTGCCCTGTCCATATGCCCCAGACACAGGAGCCACAGGAGGGGCTTGTGGGCTTCTTCAGGGGAATGTGGGATTGAGGAAGGGTTCCTGGTGTGGTTTGGGGTTGCTCAAACAGGCTTCACGTTGTAGGTGGCCCCTGTTCTGGCTTGTCTGGGGCGGCTGAGGACGACCCCAGCTGTGTGGGTGTAATAACAGTGCCTCCAGGGCCTCCGGAGTGTCCTCGTGTGTTGGCAACGCTGCGTGGCCTCATGCTGGATCTCCGTCCCTGAGGGAAGGGGGGTGGTCCGTGCTGTTGCTCTGAGACAGGCCTCTTGCCCTGTCTTTGCGTGTGTCCTGGTAGACCCAGCCGTCCCTGAGGGAAGGGGGGTGGTCCGTGCTGTTGCTCTGAGACAGGCCTCTTGCCCTGTCCTGCGTGTGTCCTGGTAGACCCAGCCTGTCTTTGCTCCCAGCAGACATTGGTTGAGCGTGCTCTTTGCAGGCAGGGACACTCAGCCCTATCAGAACCAGCACCTTTGGTTCAGAATAATTTTTCTGTGATGCCTTCTTACCCTAAAATGTAATGTTTAGAAAATATAGTTTATAATGGAAAAATGAGTATAATGTCTTAATTGTAACTTGAGGAGAAATAAAAGTGTAGAAGGTATAATAATACAATGTGTGTTTCAGCTTGTAAATGGTTGGGTGAAATACATAACGAGGCAGTGAGCAGGCCAGACGCACAAGCCTCGTACGTCGAGTCCTGCTGACTGGGAGGGCTGTGGCACTAGTCCACACACACTGGGAACTCACATACCAGTCGGTCATGGAATCTTACAAAATAACGGGCAATTCTTGATGAAGTTTCAAAAAAAAGCAAAGTGTAGTTTTTTCTAGACTTGAACAATAGTTGAATTCCTGGGAGATTTGTTATAGTAAAACAATCCAAAAACATTTTGTGTATAAACGTAGAGTAAGATTTTAGGCTCAGAAAGTTGTTAGAATCATGTTTTTCCTCATATGAGTGAGTGCTTGGGACATTTGAAGTTGGCGCAGGAAGACTTTTTGTTCGATGAGACTGTCTCACATACTGGAGATGTCTTAGTCTTCTTGGCCCTACCCACTAGGTTCCAGTGGTGTCTCGTGAGTATGATGACCCAGTATATCCCACTGCATTTCAAAGCCCCCCTCACCCCACCCCTTGGAGCCTCCATCGGGAACTGCTGCTTTGAGGAGTAAGACGGGAGAGAAGGACATGCTGCTTCCAGTCGATAAGTCAGACGCTGGCCTGTGCGGAGCATGGCCCTCCTTAGTCTGTCTTTCTGACCTGTGTTTGGAAGAGCTGATCTTCGTGAGTCGGGGGAATATCCATTCGGATCCCACAGTTGATTACTTGGGACGGTCCCGGTGGGGTCAGCAGCACCAGTTCAAGGCCTGAAGAGTGTACCTTGTGAGCAGCTGGTTTGGGGACTCCTTCTGTGTCCAGAGCAGGGCGTATTCTTAGGAGCACAGGCCTCTGCATGCCACAGGTTGCCGGGCTCCCTGGGCCAGGTCACGTAGTTGTATTAACTGTCCTCATCTTGAAAACCGGGACAAGACGAAGGTGACCTAGGCCTGCCTTAGGGCTCCGTTGGAATCTCCCACCGTTGTAACAATGAAGCTGGCAGGTGGAGAAGAGGGTGGTGCCGCTTCTTCTGGACTTGTGCCCCCAGACCGCTGCGCCACTTTCCTCCAGGTTTTGGGTTGTCTGATGACAGAGTGGCTGCTTGGATAAAGGCATTGCTAGGCTGCAGGAAGCTCCCAGCATTTCTGGCTCTTTTCAGCGTTTTCATGATTGCAGGGCTAGTGGGGAGACCCCATCAGCACTTCCCTGGGCAGAAATCCCCCCATGCTTCCCGCTGCTGGTTTAGACCTGCCATGGTTTTCTCCATGTGTATTAACAAGTGGTGGTGTGAAAGGAAAGTTTCCTGATACTGACTCAGATGTCTGCCTAGTCCATCCAAATCAGTTAGGTTTTCTGGCTTTAAGGAATTGTACTGGTGGCATAAAATCAAGCCGTTATAGAATGCATTTACTGGGTCTCAGCACAGAGTTTGTTAATATTGTTAGTAGAACTATTATGTACAGAAACTGACGGAAGAGTAATAAAAGGGGTGGTCGTTTCTCTATTCTCTCCTGAGCATGGTTTTAAAGAGTATGTATACAGATGATTTTAAAGATTTTATTTATTTGTCAGAGAGAGCGCACGCGAGAGCGCACAAGCGGGGAGCAGTGGAGGCAGAGGGAGAAGCAGACTCCCTGCTGAGCAGAGAGTCCGATGTGGGGCTCCATCCCAGGACCCCGGCCAAAGGCAGAACTGACTGAGCCACTCATGCATCCCTGTACAAATGGTTTTTAAAGAAGTAAGACAACAGTTGAAAACCACTAACAAAATTTTGCAGTAAAGTAAAGGATAAGAATTTAATCCCGGTATATCAGTGAAAAAAACGTATAGTTTGATTAGAAAGTTACTAATTTGTAAACACATAAGTAACTGAAAATTGTATGTGTGAAGTGTGGGCAGTGAGTAGAACACAGAAAAGGGAAAGTCTCCAAAACAAATTAAAAATTGGTTAACATTCTGAGCAGCAACTTAACTTTTACCAGTTGTTTATTTTGGGCCTCAGGTATTTAAGATAAAAGTTAGAAGTATATAAGTTCTGGATTATTTTATATGCAAACCATATGCTTGTAAAAAGAACTTAAGATTCCTTAGGCCCATTTGCTTTTTTGTTGTTGATTTGTGGGGAAGTCTGAGTGTAACTGGGCCAGACAGATGGAGGCACCGTAAAGGTCTTTTCAGTTAATGAGGATTCTGGGTGGTAGGTGAGAAGCCGTTCCCTGAAACCACTCGCCTTTCCATTTGGAGAGGCTGTGTGTGGCCCAGAGCCAGCCGCGAGCCCACGGAGCAGAGCTCAGCCCCTCTGTGCTCCTGAGAGTCCCTCACCTGTTGGTTATGTCTAATGACAGCCGGCCCAGATGGGCCCAGGCTCTCAGCCCAGAGAGCTCTGTACTCGTTCTCTCTGTGCCCCGGAGCGCGGAAGGCAGCTGAGGGCCGCCAAACTCAGCAGGCACGTGGGATCTAAATTTTTCAGATTCTACACCTGAATGAGATTTCCTAAATAAATTCAAGAAAAAGTGGTGGAAGAAAGAAAATCTTAACCTGCGATGCTAATGTTTAATCATTGTAATAATAACGTTTGCTCGGGTCTTTGGAGGGGTTTCGTCCCGTGACGGTGTTCTCCTTGGGTAAGAGGAGGATGGGCTGGGATTGCTGCCAGTAGCTGCTTCTCTTCCTTGGAAGTGCACCGTAAATTCAGGTTTGCTGAGTTTTGATTCTGGGTGTAGCGACTTGAGGCTGTACCTGTGACGCTGCTTTCCCACCGTGGCAGTGGCAGTGGCAGTGACAGGCGGCCGGGCGCCCTGGGATGAGCAGCGGCGGTCCCTGCACCGCAGGCTCTCCTTCCAGGGGCCTCTGTTGGGTAACGCGGACTGGAGGTGTCAGGTGGACAGACAGGACATTTACATAGATCAGCACAGAAATCCCTCTGTGGCACTTCTTTGAAGACAGACACAGAGCTCTTCGAAGAGGGCGCAGGAGCCGGACACGGTGGAGTGCCACCGGCTGGCGGCTGGCAGGACTGCGCCCGAGCAGAGCAGTGCCCGGATCTGGGGACAGAGGACCTGCCTGCGTGGCGGGGTCTGGAGGCCAGGCTCCTGGGCGAGTCAGAGAGCAGCTCAGACCGGGGTGTTTGTGTGTTTTCATTAATGGAATGTACTGACTAATTAGAAAAATGCTTGTGTTTCTTACTTTTAAGAGCCGTATGTTTTCATTTTTTTTGCACAAATGATTTTTATTGAGATATAATTGCCCTACAACAGATTTTTATTTTAAAAACTTAAAACCTTTTTTTTTTGAGAGCTTTAGTGTGTTTCTACAATTTTAAAACAGTTGTGGTAAATCAGTGGCCTCCTCATAAGACTCAGACATAAAAGTGATTTCTTTTCAAAATCATCTTTTCCTTCAGAGAGCTATGTCATAGAAGACATATGGGGGAGGAAAACTGTTTTATTCTTGAAGCTGATCATTTATCCATAGAGAACTGAAGTACTTGGTCAACAGATGAAGTTCCCTCTACTAGTGGTTGCAGCGTCTTTGTTTTGTTTCCCGCAGGGCCTTTTGTTGTAAGTGTGGATGGATACTTGTGGGAAGGCTGTTCGTTGAGCCCTGGGGCTTCTTGGTAGAGAGAGTCCCCTCTGAGCATCTCTTTTTCCGGCCTTGGAGCACCAGCGTTCTGGCGGGCTCTGGTCGGTGTTTGGAGCGGCGCCACTCCGGGCCGTTGACCTTTCAGTCAGGAGTGTAGCATTTCGTGGGCTTTCGAATGTGACAAACTCAAGATAGGGCTGTTGGAATCGTGAAGAAATGGTTTTTTCTCAGCCATGAGGGACTTGTTTAGGAATTTTGAGTTTGCGATGTTTCCACTTGTGTAGACGTAGGGTTTCTCTTGGTGACTGATGTACACTACCTCGCACAGCTGCCCCCTCGCAGTGACCGAATCATGGTGCTCTGTCCAGGTGGGCTGAATGCTAGCCAAGGACAACATACGGCTTATGCACCTAGGATTTCGGGAACCTTGATCGTAATCTGATGACTCAGATATGGTCTGATAACCAAAGCAGATAAAAAACATGTAGCCGAGCGCTTGAATAGATCGTGCCCGTTCTTATAATTTGGAGTACTTCTCTCGTGGTGGAATAACTCTCTCAG
Source organism: Ursus maritimus (assembly GCF_017311325.1). Lineage (NCBI taxonomy): Eukaryota > Metazoa > Chordata > Mammalia > Carnivora > Ursidae > Ursus > Ursus maritimus. Next base: position 1,700,517 of record NW_024424341.1, on the reverse strand, counting down.
CTGGTTGGTTGGGATCTGTGGATCCATTTGGAGAGAACTGCCATCTTAACACCATGGGGTCTTCTCCCTTATGCAAGTCTTTAATTTCTAGTTCTCAGTGTGCAGCTCTTTCTCCTGTTCTGTTAAATTTTTCTCTACGCCATATTTTTAGATGCCGTTGTTAATGGTATCGTGTTTGAGATTCCAATTTCCAGTTGGTCATTGGTAGTGTGTAGGCGTAGAGTAGATTTTTGTTTATTGATCTTTATCCTGCATTATTTCTAAATTCACTTGTTTTAGTAGCTTTTGTGTAGAATTTAAAAGAAAGTGAAGTGTATGTGTTTTTTTTTTTTACATAAAGAGCGTTTTAATTCTCATCAAATTTCTCTACCATTTCTTAGTTTGCTTTGGTGGCTAGGCTTTCCCATTTCAGTGTGTCCTTTTTGTATTTTAACCTTATTTCTGATCTCTGAGTGAAAGCATCCAGTGTCTCACCATGAAGTGTGTGGTGTTAGCTGTAAATCTTTTGCCCTTTATCAGGTTGAAGAAATACTATTCCTGATTTCATGGGACTTTTTTTATCGTGAGTCGGCATTGAATTTTGCACCTCCTTGAGACTATCGTGTGGTTTTTCTTGATTGTGCTGTTCCAGTGAGTTACACTCATTTCTGTCACAATCAGCCTGATTATAGTGTATTACCCTTTCTGTGTATTTGTGGATTGATTCGCTAATATGTGGTTACAGGTTTTTGCATCTCTCTTCACAGGGGACGTTGGTCTGTTGTTTTCTTTCTTGAACTGTCTTTGTTGCCAGCGGTGGTGGGAGGGGCAGAGGGAGCGGGAAGAGAGAATCCCAAGCAGGCTCCACGCCCAGTGAGGAGACCGACCCTGAGGTCACGACTTGAGCTGAAACTAGGAGTCGACTGAACCACCCAGGCGCTCCTGAAAATGTTTCTATAGGACTAGTTTCATTTTTTTCCCTAAATACTTGATCTAATTTGCCAGTGGATTATGAATTCAGTTTCCTTATTTATAAGTGTGGGACTTCTTGAGTCAGTGTAATTTGTATTCTCAAGGGATTTTTTTCATCTACATTCTAGAATCTCCTCCCATAAACACGTGTCCTCGTGTCGTCTGGAGGCCCACAGAATGCTGAGTTGCTATGTGTCCGCAGGCTCCTCTGGTCCCTGATAGTCTCACAGACTTTCCTTGTTTCTACAACTTTTTGAGGAGTGCTGGTCAGGTGTTTGTAGAATGTCCCTCAGTTGGGATTTGTCTGATGCTTTTCTCATGATTAGACTGGGATTGTGGGATTTTGAGAGGCAGACCTCAGAGGTGAAGTGCCACTTTCATTCCATCTTATCAAGGGCGTGTGTGCCGTGGCTGGACTTATTATCTCTGTCCGTGTTGCCTTGGGTCACGGGGCTGAGGTCACGTCGGTCAGATTTCTCCCCTGGCAGTTCCATCCCCTGCCCCTTCCATCCTGTGCTCGGGGAAGGGCCTCACTGAGCCCAGAGTGGGGAGTCATGCTCCACCTCCCGGGTGTCCTGCTGCCCTTCTGCACGGGACACTTGTCTCCTCCCCCGTTGCTGATTCAGTCAGTCACTCATCAGTGTGGACTCGTAATAGGTATTGTATACTTCATTTTAGAATCCAGTCCTCTTGTATTTTGTTGCGCAGATATTCCTGCTTTGGCCGCTGGGAGTGATGTCAGGTGGCTCCTTTGTCCTCTGACACACAGACACCCCTGTCTGCATCACCCCCCTGCCCCCCGGTCATTTCAGGGTTTGGTTTGTTTGGAGCACTTCCTTCCTTCCTTCCTGGCACCATGGGATGCTCCCGGCACCAGTGCTCGAGTCCACCTTTCTCTATTGCAAGATGGCCATAGAGACCAGGATCTGGGGTGTCGTGTGTCACCGCTGTGAGTCGCCTGCAGCCCTGCTCCCGGCACAGTGACAGAGCACCTGCTCCACCTGGGGCCCCTCCTGGCGTCCAGCGTTTCCTTGGCGGTCATGTCTACAGCTCCTGGCGAAGAAGCAGCGAGAATATGCACTCCCAACCCATGTGCTCTTCTGATTTGGGAGTTAGCATGCAGCGTTCAGAGGCTTTCGTCACAGTGTGACTTCTGTGGGAGGGGAACAAGGTTAGAACCCGACCCATCCAGAGCCTGTCTGCTCCAGAATCTTCTCTCTGGAGCCCCTGGCGGTTGAAGCTTGTTGCATTACATTATCCCCCTTTCTCTGTGGCACTTGGTTATTTTGGGGGAGTTCATTTTATTCTGTTTTGCTCATCCCATTAGATATTGGAGATAATTTTCTTTTTTTGGAAATGAATTTTTAATGCTAATTAATTCTTATCCCCAAGAGTGTTTTTTTTGGATCCTGGTTTTTATGACTTTAATCTTTAACCTTCAAGGAATAGAACTAAACCTGTAAAACAGGTTTCAGTGAGGGTTTTATCTGAGTGGTTGGTGTCTTTGTTGGGGGCATGAGCTGGTGCGGTAAGGAATCTCTGACCCCGTGGGATGACAGTTGCAGGCTGGTGCATTCTGTTTCTAAAAACGCAGCCTCTCTCCTGTTTACATCTCATCTGTGAGCACTTGTCCAGGGCTGTCTGCTTTTGAGAGGACCTGGGAATGGAGCCTGGCTGCGTTGTGGCTCCCAGGGCAGGACCGCCCTATGCGGAGGGGCATGGGTTCATGGTGGACACTAGCCCCCTTATCTCTTGGACTCGAGGACCTCGGGTTGTCTGGTTTTTACTGTGTAAGGGTTGCTACCCTGCTCCCGCTCCCCCCGTTTGTGCTGTCGTTGAAGTCCAAGACTGCCGAACAGTTCCGTGCTGGGAAGGCTGTTAACTGCACACGGTGTGTGTTATGATGACCCGGGCTCCTGTGTGAGCTTCACGAGGACAGCCGTGAAAGCTGCTGGGAGAACGTGTGTGTTTATCGGTGGGTTTCAGAAGCATCTGCAAATGTATTTTCTTAGGAGTAGAAAGTGGAATTACTTGAGATTTTTGCCAGTTCTCTTTTGTTAATTGAGATTTTTTTCATTAGAAAACTTGTGTCATATGAGATTTACCCAACTGAACTTTATGAATAGTTACTTTGAATTGCAAAAGGATCAGCTGTCAGCAGAATATGGTACAGTGAGACTTCTCTGTGGGTGGGAGGGAGGCAGAAATGTTTCCAAATGTTTTTCAAGTGTTCTGGCAGGACTCCTCCTCCCCCAGTCACAAAACACAGAGCGGGACATCAGTGTGTGAACAGAAGCCACACCGGGGCTGCCCTCCTCACACAGGTGGGGCGAGGGAGGCACTGAAACTGAGCCAGCGCTGTGTGATGTTGTGGTCTTGCTTTACCCTTGATGGCAGGGTCCCTGCTAGGCTCGGGCGGGTACAGATGACAGACTGGGAATGCTCTGGGTGGGTGGGTGTCGCTTCTTCTATGCCCAGAGCAGGCCTCTCATCAGGAGTGCTCAGGACTTCTTTGGGGAAGGAATATTCAGACGAGTTTCCTTTGGGCGTTTTAAGTTATTTAAACTTGTCTTTGGAATAGTCTATCCTTGGATGGTCGCGCTCTCAGCACCTGCCTGTGTAAAGGGGAGGTTTCGGCACAGAACACGGTTGTGGCCTTTCTTCTCCGTCTTGCAGTGGTTTGATGACAGGTATCTGTGTCACCCCAGCCGTGGAAGTTGGTTCACTGAACGTCCACGGGCATGTCACTGTTGATGATTAATCAGACTCCGTGGCAGTTGGCATCTTACTTCCTGGATGAATGCTAGTGTGGAGTGAATACGGACGGTGCTGGTGGACATTCTCCTTGGTCACTAGGAACTGGAACCAAGGAAGGACCGCCCACGCTGCTCATATTAACGTGACTTCACAGTCACGTTTCTGCAGGTGAGCTGAAGGAGCGTTCTGCTGGGGTAAGCCCAGGGCACTGAAATTCTTGGGTAGAGATGGAGGTCCTTTCCTCGCCCCACCATTTCCGTGGCAGACAGGCTAGTTGATGGCAGCTCGTCCCCTCTGAGCTCGCAACAGCCGCAAACCCCCATCAGCGTGCTGTTCCAGTTGGATGGAGCTGGTCCAGACATGAAGCTCTCTTGCCGTCCTTGTTGAAGGGGTTCTCTTTGTTAGGACACAGCCTGAGTTTTGTGTGTTTGCACATGCACAGGGTGTGTCTGTGTGTGCGCGTGTCTGTTCAGAATCCACTTATATGCTCCTGAAATCTCTATGAGGTTTTAGCTAATTCAGAGGTAGAGTGTCTGTCAAGTTCTGTAAGCTTTCGCAGGTCCGACATCAAGCTCTTTTAGATAACCGTTGAAAACTCTGGTCCACCTGACTTGACATAATTTTGTCTTCTCTTGGCCCGAGGTCTGCGTGTGTTTCTCATTGGACTGTCTGCACGTCACATGCCGAGCTCCTCTCTTGTGTTGGTGGTCTTTCTCCTGGGTGCCCCTGTGCCTCCTCTTTCCTGTGTCCCCACCTGCATCGACCACGGTGTGGGTCCTCAAGCTCTCTGGTTCAAACCAGCTTCCGTTCTGTTTTCCTATTCTAATAAAAAGTAGAAAACACCGACTTGTGAAAAGTAGTTTAAATCCTACATTTTTCAAGATTTTTTTTTTAGGTCTTTTATTTTTGTGGTTAATTTTTTTTTTTTCCCGCATAGACTTCAACAGAGCCCCTTGGCATACATTCAAATCATAGTCCCGTTCTATGTGAATGATGAGCAAAGGGGGACAGAAATGTTAATGTTTTAAATTCTAGTACAGGTAATTCTAACATGGTCACAAAGCAACTTCCTGAAACAGAAGAGACGTTGAAGGCCACTTTGTAAGTGTAGCTTGGAAAATGTTTGTGTGATACCTCCTTTGAAAGCTGAAGGTGTTTTGTTTTAAATCCACCAAAATAAAACAATTTGAACACCCAACCTTGAAAGGGTAAGCGGTAGCAGTAGTTGACATCAGAACATCTCTGGTCTTGACTCACAAGTGGCTAAGAGCATGAGAGGCACTTGGTTTTGAATACGGGCTCCGTCACCCGTAAGTGGGGAGACCTTGGGCACCTTACCCTTTCCAAGCACCAGTCTCCTCCTCAGTACAAGGAGAATAAAGTAGCATGTGAGGATTGCTGTCCGTGAGGTCATGCATATAAGCGCGTGGTGTTCTTCGAGCCTCGACAACCCTGTGAGGGTGAAAAGATTAATCATATTAAGGCTTCTTGTTCACTGAGGGTCTGATATCAACCCGGCCTCGTGGCTTGTGCTGGGCTCATAAGCCCACAGAATTCCAGGTCTCCCTCAGTGATGACGGTGCCCTAGACTGTCCTTTGGGTATCGTCTTGTTAGATTTCTCTTCTGGCTCGTGAGTCTTGGTCTCTTTTCTTTCAGCATGTGGACCAGCAGCTTGAGACCGAGGAGTCTAGAGGCGGGAGCCAGAGGGCTGACCTCAGTCATGAGGCTTATTGTTGAATTCATTCATGTGTTAAACACGCAGGCTTGCGTAGTGGGCATTCACCTGGGAAGCAGATGGACAGAGAGAGCCCTGTGCAGGGCGTTGCCATGTAACTGCCACGTGCAGTAATCCAGCCACGGACGCGATGCGTGCTGTGGGGATGCGGCGAACAGAGCAGACTTGTGCCGCTCACACAGGGTTGAGTATGTGTGTGATTTTGTTGTTGTTGTTGTTGTTGGAAGCCAGGGCACCCAGCAGAATCCCTGGGAAAATGGTTAAAAAAACCCAAAACCCTTAGGCTTTCTGGGGGTGGCCCCTAGATTCGCCAGGAAATTCTGATGTTTAAAGAGCGTAGTGTGTTGTGAACTGTTGCTTCATTGGTTTTGGTTAGAGTGTCACTGGAGGACTCTGGGCTGCAGTCTAACTTGGCCATGTGGCCTTGGGCAGGTGAGTGTATTAGCCTATCTGTGCGGAGGGCTGCCGGTCTGCACGGGGAAGGCACTGCGGAGCCCCCTTGCGCTTTGAGCAGTGAGTGTGTCCTTCCACATGGAGCCCTGGGGGCAGTGCTGTCCACTGTGACTGCCCGTGGGGGAGCTGCTGGGGGTCCTGGACTCAGTCACTGTCCACAAGGAGGAGTGGTCCTTGTGCCCCCTGGTCACAGGTCACTGGGCCATGTCAGAGTATCTTTTACTTCTGAATGATACCATTTTTAGGTAAGCATATCCAACCTGGGTAATTAGCATAATCCTAGAATTAGGCATGCATGTTCACTTGTGAAATACCATAATCTTAGAATTAAAACAATCAGGACAGTCTATGAGTCTAGTTTTTCCCCTTTTCCTTAATTTTTTTTCTTATTACAATTTTATTTATTTAGGGGCACCTGGGTGGCTCAGTCGGTCAAACGTCTGCCTCCAGCTCAGGTCATGATCTCAGGGTCCTGGGATCAAGCCCGTGTCAGGCTCCCTGCTTGGTGGGAAGTCGGCTTCTCTCTCTCCTCCCTGCTTATGCTCTCTCTCGCTATCTCTTTCTCTCCCTGTCTCTCAAGCAGATAAATAAAATCTTTTAAACAAAAGATTTTATTTATTTATTTGACAGAGAGCACAAGCAGGGGTGCGGCAGGCAGAGGGAGAAGGAGAAACAGACTCCCCACTGAGCAGGGAGCCCGATGCAGGACTCGATCCCAGGACCCTGAGGTCATGACCCAAGCTGAAGGCACATGCTTCACCAGCTGAGCCACCCAGGTGCCCCAGTAGTTTGGTTTTTATTTAAATAATAGGAACTTAAAAAGGTAAGGGTATAGAAAATGATTTAAGGTTGCCAAAGAATAAATTGAGCACATAGTTTTTAAAAAAAACAGAATGAGGGAGAGAAAGAGAAATTGATGAGTGGAAATTAACAGAGAGCCTAGAAATAGGCCCGCTGAGCTTTGACAGAGGTGCAAAGACTGGTCATTGGGGGAAGGGCAGCCTTTTAACACATGGAGCCAGGGCACTGGGACGTCCACAGGCAGAATGAGAGGAAGGAGCCTGGGGTCATGTCACCCCTGCAACAAAGGTTTTCAGTGGAGCACGGATTTCAGTGTAGAGCTGTGAGACCTGCAGATGAAGCTGTTGGAGAAGATCTTTGAGACCTAAGGCCTGGCTCAGCCCTCTCAGACTGGATACTGAAAGCCACGCCTGTGAAAACAGCCATGTGTTGGACACGACGAAAATGATGAACTTAGGCTCCTCGAGGGACCCGTGAGAACGATGGAGGAGCAGGCTGCAGGTGGGGTGGGGAGGCTCGCACAGCGCACACCTGACAGCGACGGATAGCGCATCACCTGCAGGAAAGCAGCCCCATTAGCAAGTGGGCAGGACACACGAATAGAGATGTTGCCCGAGGGGAGATATGGACGGTGAACGAGCACACGATCATTAGTCATCAGGGAAGGGGAAGTCTCTCATGTGCTGCTGGTGGGGATGTAGAATGGGGCAGCCACTCTGGAAAATCTGGCAGGGTTGTGTAAGGCTAAACATGGACGTACCATATGGCCCAGCAGTCCCTTTCTTGGGCATTTAGCCCAGAGAAATAAAAACGTATGTTCACAAGCTCTACATGAATGTCCATAGCAGCGTTGTTTGTAATAAGCCAAACCTGTGAATCCCCCGCTGCCTTTCTGGGGTTACAGTATGGACTGGGCCGCCCGTAAATAAAGCCCCGTGCTGTGGCAGTGTCCTCAGCAGCCACCAGAGGGAGCTGGCCTCAGGGAGTCTGCCGAGCACAGAAAGCCGGTCTCAAAGGCCATCACGTCTTTAATGTTGCCCAAGGGTAAGAAGCATACAGGTGGAGAGCCAGTTAGTGGTGGCTGGGAGGATGGGCGAGTCTAAAGGGGCAGCGTGAGGCTGCTCCGTGGCAGTGGCGGTGCAGGGACACGGGTTTACTTGTGGGGTCGAGCCACCCGGAACCCCGCACGCAGATACAAGCACACGCAGAACCCGTGAAATCTGAGTAAGGACTGTGGTCTCATTCACAGAAGTGTCCAGGCTGAATATCCTGCCTTCCACACTGTACTGACTTCAGGCTTTCTAGGATGTCACCACTGGGGGCACGGGACTTTGTGTACTGCTTCTATTATTTCTGTAATTATTTCCAAGCAGAACCAGTAGGGGCTGCATTTGTGTGTGTGTGTGTGTTTATGTGTGAGAGAGCGAGAGAGAGAGCGTGACAGAGCGAGAGAGGGAGGGTTTGTACCAGAGCTGGCTTACACACATGTGGGGGCAGCCGAGCACGTTTGAAGTCTAGAGCAGGTGGGCAGGAGGGGGAGGGCAGGATCAGCCGGCGAGCCCCTTGGCATGTCCAAGACCAGGGAAGAAAGCCTCAACCCCTCACCTGATCAGGCGAGGCCCACCCAGGATAATCCCCCTCGTGGTTAATTTAGGGTCAGCGGTTAGGACTCGTAATCACACCCGCAGAAGCGCTTCCTTGAGCTTGCGGATTAGTGTGACGGAGCACTCGGGGAATGTCGTTCAGCCCAGCAAGACACTTACACGATTGTGGCCATGTTCCCACATTAACCCTCAGACGACTGTTTCATTCTTACTAGTGTGATATAGATGTTCCTTGATTTTTGAAAACTGAAATATTCTTTTGTACAATTTGTGGTTGACATAAATGCATTAGTTGAAAGGATATACTTTCTGGCATATTAAAAGGTTGATTCCTTGCTTTCTCAGGTGTTTGCATTATAATCTGAATACTGTCGTCTGTTTGAAAGCACCCCATGAAGGAGCTGTCCACAGTTGAATTTCACCTTATTCCTTTACTTTTTGGAAAGTCCATTCCCATCTTACCCCCTCCCTGCAGCTTACCCTGTCCACCCAGCTGATGTACTTCTGCACAACAGGAGCAGAGAGAGAAATTGAAGCTGAAAAATACATTTTTTTGTAGCCATGAAGCCCCAAGTGTTAAAAAAGGTGTTTTGGATTGAGTTCTCTGACAGTTGAACACTGCAGCATGCATGTGTTAGTCCTAGAACTAATTCTTAATAATCCAGTATTGTGAATGCGTTCTTGAGATGGAGGGGGCTTTAGTTTTCGTTAATTCTTGAATCTGTGGATGATTATGACTTATCACTTATAGTGAGACAAGGTTCAGCCTTGGTCCTACTTCCAGTGGTAGTTTTTAAAGTTGGAAGTGCTGGGAAACTTTGTTCACATAATAACTCCGTGGGAGGAGAGACGCCTCTTAGCTCCTCAGGTTGTGTCTGAGGTCTTTGTAAGCTGTCGTCGACCATTATTTTTGATGATCTCTGGGCTGAAAAGGTAACTAGGTTGTTGGTCAGTTTTGTTGAAAGCGAAGAGCGGTGAACGAGCAGCGCCCTGGGTGCTTCGGCGCTCAGTGGAGGCTTCGGCTTTCTCACACTCAGCCTGGTGTCTCTGGGTGGCCCCGTGTTCTCCTGGGGGCTTACATGCCGGATGGACGGCGCACGTCTGTGTGGTTGCAGGGACAACTCATTATATTTTCAGATGGGAAAAGGGCTTTGGGAACGAGGGAACAAGCACGTTGACCAGGGTGCCCTCTCAAAGGGAAAGCTTTTTAGGAAGGAGTGCATTCTGCGAGCTGAGGATTAGGACATGGCATTGCAGAGAGCTGTCCACGTCCAGGAACCCCCTGGACCTCGTGGGGGACCCCCAGGGCTACTCATTTACCTTGACGCTGGTTGCTTCAGAACATTATTTCCTTGCCCTTAACAGGAATTGTTGGGGAGAAGAGGTCTATTTAGTCAAACAGCTTTGCCAGATGGAGCCATTAATTCATTTTAATCTGTTTCCTTGAGGACGTCTGAGACCTTTCGTGTGTTGCCGCCCATGGTGGGTTCCCGTCAGGGAACTGTCATTAGCCAGCAAAGTTGTCCTCGTTAGTTGCTCGCGGAAGGAGAGCGCTGGAGAGGTGTGTGTGGGGCCCTGCGGGAGAGCAGGGCTCCGCGGAATATGCCTCAGGGAAATAGCAAATGCAGACATCGCCCATCGCCTGCTCTGACGCGAGAAGCTGGAGTCTTGAAAGCCTGCGTGTGCCCGCAGTCCCAAGTCGGGGGTCACGACCTAGGTTACTGTGACGCCTGCCCTGTGGATAGGCTATAAGGATTTGCTGGCTTACTTTGGGTATCAGCAAAGGACAAGTAGAATCACTGAAAAAATAATACTTTTGGACGAAATGCGGTTGATTATGCTATTTAAAAAAAAAACCCAATACCTCGTGGTCCTGTGATTTCCTTGGGCATGAGACGGCGCCGTTTGTGTCCCTGCTTTTGGGAGAGGGCATTGAATAGCCGTGTGGCGGTAACACTGGGCCACACTTTCATACGTGCTGTTGGTTCCGTGAAATCTGTGAAACTCAAGAATGACCTCTTCGCAGGTCGTATTACTGTGTATTTGCAGTGCTTCCCCGCCAGCTCCTGACGAAGCATGCTCAGACTTCCTGGGGCCACGGCACCAGCGGCCAGATGCTGACTGACCGAGCAGTGCAGGAGTACATGCCCTCAGATCAGCTGTCGCCTGCTGCTTGTTCAGACACACAGGCCGCCTCTCGCAGGGTCCCCGGGCAGGGTGCCGCCTGTCCAGGGGGATAGGGGCTCTGTTCCGTTGTATAATCCTTTTCCTTCAAAGCGAAGAGCCGAGGCCCTATGTTGTGGTTCCTGCACTCCCCTGGTAGAAGCCAGAGGCGATACACGTTGTGTGATCCTGCCCCTTTCCTTCCAGAGCTAACATGGTGGAATGATGTTGGCAAGTGTGGTACTTATGAAAGCCTCGGTTTGTCATGTAGGAATTCTTTGGGGTGGAATGAGCATGAATGTGAAGCTGTGTTCCATGCAGACATAGGACTTCAGAAACTTTACTAACTGCCTAACGCCCTGTGACCTCTGCTTTCTGTATAAAGGTGTAAATATTCCTACCTCAACTCAACTGAGAATACCAGCAGTGAGGGAAGGTAAACTGTCTCCTAAAAAGAAAAAGACAAACACCTCCAGTTTATTCTTTGCCCAGTGGGAACCGTAAATTAACTTTACACGTGACTTCTGCTTGGGGCCACCTCCCCTCCCTTAGAGCAGGTCATGGGGAGCTGACTGTATTGAATTACTCGTATGTGCTCTTAAAATGAATGTTGTTGTTTTAAGGTCTTCTTTTTCTTTGTGATTCTTTTGTTCCCTAGCGTCGTCCCCCAGACTACAGTAATACTCAACAATGATCGGCAGAACGCCATTGTAGCCAAGATGGACGACCCCTTGAGCAGCAGGGCACCGGATTCCCTGGAAAATATCATTAGCAAGTCAGTAGCCACAACACCAACCCCACCTTTCACTGCCACTGCCACCGTGATGAGTCCCCTCGAGGACCAGTCAACGTTCTGAGCCGGGCACAGCCGGTCGGTTGAGCCCGCGAGCGCGGCCCGCGGTTCTTTGTGGTAGGGGAGGGCCGAGCCGTGCTGCCGGCCCGCATCCTGACGTGCTAGCTGGAGAAGGTGACACGGCAAGGGGAGAGGCACTTGGAACGTCCATGTCTGCTGCTCACGTGCTTTAGGGGGAGACGGCTTGATGTTTTCCCAGCAGCTGCTGGAGCTCATGTCCTCCTCCCTGACCACCACATACTCACATCTGTCTGTCTGTCTGTCTCTGTAGCAGCATGTCAGGTCAACAGACAGCCTTTTTTAAGTCTGCTAAGTGATGAAGGCATTTCAAGGTGATGGTTTTTTTTTCCTCCCACCTTTTGCTTTGAGACATTGTAAGTGTAACCTTGGTCAGAAATAGTGCATTAAGGCACAGTGTGATGGCGAGGTCTGCTGTGGGTGGCCCTGCCCAGTGGCCTGGGCTCAGCTTTTCCTGGGAACGGGCCCCAGGGAGGGCTCTTTTGCCTGTTGTTTCCATCAGAGTGTTCACGGAGTTCTGTTTTGCCTTTTCTCTCAGTCCTTTCTGAGTGTTCCTCCCCCAGCTGTGTCCTGCTTCCTCTGTTGTCCAGTTTCGAGGGGCCCCGCTGTGCCGCGGCCTGCTGTGTTGGGTGGCGGGGGAAAGGCTTTCCGAGGAGCTCTGGCCAGTGGAGGCCTCTGGCAGGGCTCGGCTGGGGGTCAGCTGTCAGACTTGGAGTGGTTAGGAGCGAGGTCAGCTTGGGCAGGTGCTGTGGAATCAGGTTCAGAAGGTCGTAGCCCCCTCCCCGCGGCACGGCCAGGATTGGAAGCGCGTTCTGTCTCTGTAAACAGGGAAAATGCGTGTCTTCCCCTTTCTCCGTGCCTACCAGGCCCCGTGAAGGGATGTTGAGAGAGTCGTGGGTGACTCAAGGAGAATGTCTCCAGGTGACAGATGTTTTGAGCCCTTTTGGAGCTGGCGGCTTGTGTCTTTCTGGCAGCATCTTATCGCTGCACAGCAGGATCCCTTAGAGTGGTGAGAATATCCCCTAGGAAATTCTCGCCTGGCTTTTTAGACCCACTTCAGCAGTTTTTGTCGGCGGGAGTGGTTGGGAGTGATAACTGCCATTAACAAAGCTGAGTCGCTTCCAGAAGGTCTAACAGTGTGCAGTGGATTGGGTCAATGGAAGTCTCCAGGCTCACTTCCTCTTAATCCGGTCTTTCCTTTGATGTAGCCTCAAAAGTTCCTCAAGTGGCCACATTTTGCAGGCTCACCTCTGTGATCAGAGAGCTGCACTCTAGGCCTTCAGTCACAGTGGGTTGTGATTTTACTTGTTTTGCGATATAAACGTGTTTGTAAACTTTTACGTTTCATACCGTTTCTTTCACCCCCAGACTGTTTGGGGCTATTCAGTTGCCGTCAGTCTTAGTAGAGAGAGCGGTATGGGAAGCCTTGTGAGCCGCTGCTCCTCGCACAGTTAGATTCTCTGATAAATGAAGGAAAGAAGAACATGGCAGTGCCTCTGCTAGTGCTAGTCTCTGCTTGTCGGTCGTGGCGCTCTCACAACCTTGGCTGGTGTTTTTGTCTCCCGCTCAGCGCGGTGCCCGGGCGACGGCAGAACACCATTGTGGTGAAGGTGCCGGGTCAAGAGGACAGCCACAACGAGGACGGGGAGAGCGGGTCCGAGGCCAGCGACTCCATTTCCAACTGTGGACAGTCAGGAAGTCAGAACATCGGCAACAACGTCACCCTCATCACCCTGAACTCGGAAGGTGCGCCTGCAGAGCCCTTTCCTTTGCCTGAGTGGCAGTAGGTACCGTTTTGTGTTTTCTCGTGTTTTTTCTGCTTCTTAGGAAAGTGAGACGGTCCTGCCTTATGATGGTTCGACTTCGTGGTTTGCCCACTTTACGACGGTGCCGGAGCCATCCCTGCTCAGTTGAAACGTGCTTCGAATTTTGAATTTGAATCTTCCCCCAGGCTGGCAGTGTGCAGTGTGATCCTCACGATGGGGACAGGGCTCCCAGAAGCCGCCGCCCTGACCGCCCTGCTGCACCCCCCACACAGCCGTCCTGCGTGTTGCTTTTAGCGCAGGACTCAGTACGTTCTGTGAGCTGTCTCACACGGTGTTGTTGGTGTGAGATGATTTTGCCCAACTGTAGGCAAGCGTGGGTGTTCTGAGCACGTCTGGGGTGGGCTGGGCTCACGTTTGATGCTCTGTACGTTAGGGTACTACATGAATTTTTGACTTAACGTTTTTCAACCTATAATACGTTTCTTGGGACATAAACCCATCCTAAGTTGAGGAAGATTTGTAGATGTTTACTGTTTTTAAAAAGTGTTAGAAGAAAGTGAGAACAGCATGGAATTTCACATCCAGAGATCTCTGTCAATCCTGCAGACTTTCTGCGTGAACATACATGCTGTGTGATGTCCATTGCTTCCTCCCCTGTGGCCCAGGGGACCTTCCACGTCCATATGTATCAGTCAGCTTCCAGAGGCCTTCTGATGGCACGCTGTTGTGCTTTCATAGCCAGTAGCTGGTCACTGCCTTCGACCAGGGGCCTCTCCACGTCTCTGCCGAGGGCCAGACATAGGTGCTGGGGGGTGTCGAGGCGCCTCCCACAAGAGGCAGAGGGAGCCGCGTGGCCGGCGCCTGGATGTGAGCCTGTTTCACCCATACCCGGGCTTCCTGGCCCCCCACCTCTACTGCAGGGTCGGATGTCTGCTCTTGACTGGCCCTGCTCCGCGCGGCGGGCCTCGCGTGCCTTGCAGCAGACCCCTGCCGCCTGGCACCCTTGTCCTGCCTTTGCCGGCCAGCTTAGGCTTCCCACCTGGCTTTCTATAGCGTAGGCAGAAAGGGGACAGGTGTGTTCAGTGCTGTGGTACCGACTTCGGAAGCCTGTGTTTTGTTTACTAGTAAACTTGTGAGGTTTTCTGGGTTTGTGTCTGAGTTGTTGATTTTTACTAAAAGAGCCATGTAGATTCCTGAAGACCATGATGTAGATATACTGAGCAACGATTTTCTTGTTACATCGATCACCATATCTGAAACATTGAAAACGGTGTTTTTCTCAGAGTGTTGCTCACGTCTGACATATGTTGTCAGGATGGGGTGGCTGAGCAGGAGTGGGAGAGAAGCAGAGATTTCCTTAAAACTGAGATCAAATTTAAATACTCCAAAGTCAGTGCTGTTCAGTACATTCACACACTTGTGCAGCCATCACCCAGTCTGATTCTAGAACATTCTGTCACCCTGGAAAGAAGCCCCACCACAGTCACTGCCCACTGTCCCCGGGAGCCACGGTCTACTTTCTGTCTCTGGAATGACCTGTTGCAGGCACTTCCCAGGGGGGTGTCGCTGTGGAGAGAGTGTCCGCACTTTACCCCTTCCGTGGCCGGGTCCGGCTCCATCATGGAGATGGACCACGTTCATCTGTCAGTGGATGCTCGGGGTGCTTCCAGTTTCCAGCTGTGATGACCATGCCTGTCCAGGTGTTGTTGAGAACGTGTGTTTTCATTTCTCTTGGTCACCCGGGAGTGGAATCGCTTCGTTTCTTTACACATTAAATTTGAGGACGAGAGGGATGCCCGGGTCTCAGCTAGTGGGTACTTAACATCCGTGGTAGAGGTGGCGTCCACAGCAGTTGCAGAGAGCTGATTGTTCTTCCTGTTTGTCTGTCTGTCCACGTAGATTCTGGGTCGATATCCACACAGGTCTGGCCAGCCACTTAAGGCTTAATGTTTGTTTGGTTTAAACTGTATCCACTGAGGAGCGTAGCACTCAATAATTCTGGGAATTTCTCGGGTTATCTGAAAAACAAAATATTTCATCTTTTTAAGTGTCTTGCTTTGATGTGATTAATATGAAAAATATTTCATTTGGGGAAACTGCAAAATGCTGCTAAATGAACACAGAAGAAGGGATCAGACTTTGAGCTTAGTAACATCTGGGAGAAAAAATACAGATTTTCTTTTTATCTGAGACTGAGTTATTGATGAGCTGACACACTTTGTGGGAAGCATTGCTCTCTAGGAGATTGTGTCCATTGGACATGACTGATGGACAGTGCCTGTTGTTAGGAGTGGGGCAAACGAGGGGCACCTGGGTGGCTCAGGTCATGATCCCGGGGTCCTGGGATGGAGCCCTGCGTTGGGCTCCCTGCTCAGCAGGGCATTTGCTTCTCCTTTTCCCTCTGTCCCTGCTCATGTGCTCACTCTCTCAAATAAATAAATAAAATCTTTAAAAAAAAAAAAAAGGATTGGTGCGAACTAGAGAAATTTTTCTGATACTGAATTTTACTTTACTTTGAAGAAGAGATCATAACTCAGGACCCTTCTGCTTGACCGATGCATTAGGAGAAAGCATGCTGTGATGCGTGCCTTCTGACTCTGCCCTGGGAGGGTCTCCCCCAGCAGTCTGATTTCTGTGAGGAGGCCCGGCTGCGCTGCCCCAGCCGGCACCATGGTCAGCACCCGCGGGTACAGAGGTGGACAGGGTGCTCTCGAAGTGGCTGGCACGTACATACGTGCTGGGGGAAAAGCTCACCACCCGTGTCTCTTGTGTCAGATTTACTGTCTACCTGTAGTCGCGTCACGTGTTAAAACCTTCTCTGAGTTGGATGAACCCTGTCCCTGCCACGTCCTCCCCAAGACTAGCTCAGCTGGCCCCATTGGGGAGAGTGTTGGGTCAGCTAGTTTATATGACAGAAGCCCTGTGAACACGGCGTCCCGTGCAGTCACTGAACTCCTGAGAGCCGCTCTAGAGCTGCAAGGAGACTGATTGCTCATAGAAAAGTCTCTAAGTGCCTGCAGTTTTAAAAACCACAGGTCTCAAAAATGGTTATTTCTTAAGAATTCCAGATGGCTTGCATCACTTGATGTGTTGTTTTATATGAATACGGAGTCCCAGTGTTTACTGCAAGGCACCATATCTTTATTTTTAATTTTTTTAATTTTTAAATTTTTTTAAGAGAGAGCAAGCGAGCACATTGTGGGGGGAGGGGAGGGGCTGAGGGCGAGAGAATCTCAAGCCAACTCCCCGCTGAGCATGGGGCCCAACGCGGGGCTCGATGCTGAGACGGCGACCTGAGCTGAAACCAAGAATCGAATGCTTTACCCACAGCGCCCACACGGCCCCGGCGTTGTATCGCTTTATGCCCACGTTCTTTGTAGGCCATTTTGTATGTCATGGCAGATTTCCTCCGAATGAGTGAGGAGTGCTAACTGTTGAGGGCAGTGGGCAGTACCCTCACCTCCTGTTCTTTTGGTCACAGTTTGCTCCTGCCTATGAAAGGTACTGAAGAGCTGTGGGGTGTCCTCATTCAAAGATGAAGCTGGCTGAGTCAGAGAAACCAATCAGCTAAAATGGACGAAAAATGGGGTGTGTTAATTAATGAAAGGATTGTAGTGATTTCTTAATAAAGAGTTTAAATTCCTGCTGTTTATGCAGATGATAATTCCTACAACACTTGAGTAATCCTATTTGTGAGATGTTGGGTGCTCAGCTCTAATGTACCTCAGTTATAATTGAGTCACTGTCAGAAATAGGGCTCGGGAATGTTCCAGAGCCCAGTCAGTAACCTGGCGGACGTGTACGGTGATTCGCTGCCGTATGCTTGGCGGGGGTGGTGAAGTCGAGTCTGGGAGAAGCACTTAGTGGGGGGAAGGGTGTCCGTCACAGCAGCGGGAAGGTGATGGTGCCCGGGGCCATGAAATAGGGTTCATACAAGTTGCCGCTTTCACAAAACAAAACACTCAGCCTCCATATGTAAAGAAGGAAATGTAGCCGAAAACGTTTCTTGAGAATTTATTTACATAAACTTTTTTTTTTTTTCCTCCCCTGAAGTAGGCTCCATGCCCAGTGCAGAGCCCAACACGGGGCTTGAACTCATGGCCCTCAGATCGAAACCTGAGCTGGAATCTAGCATCGGATGCTTAACCTACTGAGCCACCCAGGCGCCCCTGCATGCACTTAAATTCTTATTTTTTTAATAGTTTATTTTTAAGATTATTTATTTATTTGGGAGAGAGAGAGCACACACTCATATGCACAGAGGCACAGAGAGAGGGAGAAGGAGACTCCCCACTGAGCAGGGAGCCCGATGCAGGGCTCGGTCCCAGGGTCCTGGGATCATGACCTGAGCCGAAGGCAGACGCTTAATCTACTGAGGCACCCAGGCACCCCTAACCTAAATTCTTTATGTCGTCATAACATTAAAAAACATTTTCTTGGCGATCATAAATGGGCTCCTGAGAAGAGTGGGATTACAGGCAGGTTAGTGCCCAGTGAAAACCCAGGTAATGAAGACAGACTGGCGGAGGAACGCAGCAGGTCAGGGGAGAAGGGCTGCAGGGCGATGCTGGTTACAGAGTTCCAGCTCCTCTCATGGAGTTCCGGAAGGGGCGGCACGTGTCACCACGGAGTGTTGCCCTGTCTACAGTGCCCCATGCTTCCCACTTGTTCGTGCCAAGGAGAACGTCCTTGGCCTCTTGCTGCAGTCACAGTTGAGGTCCTGATGACTTGTGCTGAGTAGGGCGGCCTGGCCTGAGTTGGTGGCCTTGCCCCTTGGTCGGCAATGTGCTCATATGGTTTCTGTGAAATGTGCTTAGAGTTGCAGGGAAAAGACTTGGCTCCGGTACCAAAGACCATTTGTTTTTTCCCTTTTCCTTATGATCCTATATGTAACTCAACCCTCTTGAATTGCCCATTTAAAACCCCAAATTATCAATCTGTTTATAGCTTACAGATGTCACATCACTCCCAAATAAGCATGGTTGTTTGGGCTGTGGGTATACTGCTGACTGTGTCTAATCCCAGAAAGGTGGGCCATCCGGTTTTTTAGGTTGATCTGAGGGTTGAGTGTTGTCCGTGCTCATTTTAGGTGACACGCGTGAATAAGGGCACAATCCGAGTGTGACTGTA